>NW_015440968.1:550468-551940 GCF_000150705.2 Paracoccidioides lutzii | reverse complement strand
ATCGTAATAGTGGGGTGTGAGACAAGCCAGGAGTGCAGAGAGGCTGAGCGACTAGCCTTTGTCCCAGCTGGTAAGGATCTGTTTTCTCCCCAAACCCTGCCCCTGGTTGGAGTGACTTTGCTCGGTCAGCGTGGTCATAGACCTGTGGCTATGACGGCAGGATAAATCTTGAGGAAGTAAATAGTGATGACGATGACAAATGATGCTGCAAATAACAACTAACTCCTTAGGCTTTCCAAGAACGTTTTTTTTTCTGCTTCTTCCAACTGCCTCTGCCCCCTCTTTTTCCCCTTCTTCTCGACCTTCCCTAAACCCAACCCTGCGGTTTTGTGCTCCGTACAGGGACTGAACATCCAAAGAGGAGCGAGATAGCGCCCTCGGCTATCGGAAGAAGCGAGTCGATTGCCCCTCTCCATGAGGCAATTGCGTGCTGCCTTTCCTCCCTCTGCCTCTCCTCGATAACGCGTGATTTTCGCAATACAGACCCGGACTCCTTTCCCGCTCGGCTCCAAGGTTTTTATTTTTATTTTTTATTCCCCCCCCCTATGTATTATGTTTCTTTTTATATACTCCATTGAGTCGTTGAACTCGTGAGCCGCGGTTGAAAGCTGCTGGTTGCCTCTTCAGCTGACCAACCTGGACGCCACAACTTGGGTGCGCCACATACACGCACTAGCCACTAGCATGACGTAAGTTGCGCCTGGGCAAGCGGCCCCTTGTTCGCAGAGGCCCAGCCCAGCAGAGCAGCCCCGGTGCCAGCTCTGAACGCCGCACACGCAAGCGTGGAGCACAGTCTGTTCGGCGTTGGTCCCACTAAAGCAGGTGAAATTATTCATATTTTGCTCGAAGACGGCTTGATGAGGAGGTCCCCAGCCGAATGACAGAAAGAGTAAAGAGTAATGCAAAAGCAAAGTACTCTTCGTTTTACTTTTTAAACTCTCTCTACTTTTTTTTTTTTTTAGGTTTGATCTTCAAATATATGTGGGGTACCAAGAGCCAATAAGCACGCCAACAAGTGTGTTCCTCCATATATTGATAACAACCGCGAAGGATGAGGTCGCATTAAGACACAAACGGAGATTGAAATGCGAAAAAAAAAAATACTTTTTCTTGGTAATAATACTGCTTATCCACGGGGGGGGGGGGGGGGGGGGGGGGGGAAAAAAAAAAAAAAAAGGGTCCCGGTTTTGTATTGGGGGAGGCCCCTTTTTTTTGTTTTCGGGAGCCAAATTTTTTTAAGGGCCTTGGAAAAAGAAATGGGCCGGGGCAAATCTTTTTTTCCCCTCTTTGCTCCCGGGAAAAAAAACATTTAATTGGGGAAAAAAAAAAAAAGAGGGGGGGGGGAAAGAAAAAAAGGGAAAAACAAAAACCCTCATTGGGGGGGGGGCGAGGAGAAAGAGGAAACCTGCCCCTATTTTTCCCTAAACAAAAAATTTTCTTTTTTTTTGTTTAGTCGGGAAAAAAAAAAAAAA
>NW_015440968.1:491622-550261 GCF_000150705.2 Paracoccidioides lutzii | reverse complement strand
CAAACGATGTGAAGAATAGTTGCTCACCCATCATACTCAATCTACGAGACAGTGGCCGCTATGTCTGAGTTCAACCCAAGCCGTCGAAATGGAGTTTGTTGATCTACGCCCTAATATTTCCAGCAGGCGGTGATTCGGTTTTCTTTTTATTTTTTAATAATCATCCCCTGACAAAAAGATTCTTAGTTCGGGGGGGGGGGGGGGGGGGGGTTAGATAAAAAATAAGACAAAACAAATAACAAAAACTAATTGTCAACGCTCCCCATTAATTTCTTACCATCAACCCATTGTCCCCAGCACCCGCATGCCACGGGGGGGGGGGGGGGGGATGGGAAATGCTTCCAAAAAATTATCTTATTATCTCCTCCGAGAGATGTGCGACGTTGCCCCGTGTGTGTCGCCCGAAAAACAGCCTGGGGCATCCAATATCAATTAAGCTCGAGGCACCCTCTCAACCTTCGTCATCGGCGTTGCTTCTCGAAAGAGGCACCCGAATTAAGTTAAAAATACTGCTCTTGATCAATCATAACTTCTTCTGCTAAGTAAGTATATTTCGACATCCATATCTGGGGATGCACTATCCAAAAACAAAAATGCGCAAAATATATCAAAACAGAGAGAGAAGAACTGTCTCGCTTCCAAGTGTGGGGTTATTACTTTTGCGCTAAGATGGGGGATAACTGATACATCGATCAAACGACAAGGGTTGGTAGCTGTCGGCTCGTTACATAGTTGTGACTAGGCCTATCTTCGGGAGAGGATTTCAAGCACTCCAAAGTAATATGATCATTGAGGCCGCCGGGGCAGTTATGGCCCACATGGATGCAAGGGTGGCGTGCAAATTGCTGGGCCGGGGAAAATAAGTCAATGCATCAGCCTCATGATCCCTGTGCGCAACTTCAATGCGAGTCAGCCAAAAATTTTATTTATTCATTCATTTATTTATTTGTTTATTTTGATTACCGTTCGCAAATAAACGAGAGCTTTTGGGTTCCACACCGAGCTCTTCGGGAGAGCGGAGTTTGTATACATGATCCTGTGCAATCATCATTGATTATATTTATATTATACTATTTTCTTATCACGAACAATTTCCGTTACAAATTCTTATGCTGCCGTTGGAGACGTTGACGAGTGCTCCAACCAGCCCGTCCCGTAAGGCTCTCTCTATTAGGTTCCAACCGCTCTCTGTTCTGTATGACGACGCCGGACACATTTTCCCCACTCATAAGCCGTACTTGCTTAACTATCGGCATTCAACTCAAATGTTGATTCATAATGTTAACAAGGCCAATCCAATCTAGGTAAGCTTTCGACAGGCGGTAGTTGCAGCCAATAATAGCGACTCGTTATATTATCATCATTTGTAGTTCCAAACAGCAACAAACTCCGAAGCCCATTCTTACGTTATCGAAACGCTAAGCCGGTGGACAGTGGACCTTGGACGGGAGGTCCGGGGGAGATCCTGGTTGGCTCAGGGATATTATTAACCTTGGAAAAAAATATTGTTTTGCTTGGGGTTCGGCTGGGTTAACTAGTCAGTCACCTTGAACAACCTAACTTTACGAAGGTGAATATCCCGGCGTTCTTAGCTGCCCGATGACATCACCATCCGCTGTTAAGGCTTTTTTCACATTGCTTCGCCGTAAAAATAAATACTAATCTTCAGTCGCCCTATTTGGCGGGTCAATTGTCGCGAGTCTCACATGCGCTAGAAAAAGGTTGTGAAGGGACACCGGCCTTTTGGGAGAATCGCGTCATCATTGAAAAGTTCGGTAGTCATGTATATAACATCTGGATGTGCAGTGTGATTCTCTGGGCCCACTCCACCTCTCTCTCCTGTTGCATTTAGCTTCATAGGGTAGTAGAAAAGGCGGGAAAAAGAAAATAAAAATATAAACAAAAATAAAACAAGGCGCAAAACTACTATTTCGAGGTCAGGAACTCAATTGATGGCGTCGAGGTTAACTTATATAGAGTGGAAAGAGGCTAAATTGGGAAATGGATAATAATAACAATAAGCCTCACTGCATGGAAGAACGATGATACGGTCGGTCTGTAAAGGCAAATGGAGTCAAGGGAAGAAAGGGCCTCGAAAGGAGTCTTGATAAGAGGTTTTTAAGTTAAAATCCCAGTATATGTAATAGTTACATGGGGTCACGGCATGCATTGGCATTGGATAGAGTAGTTAACTACGTAACTAGCTACAAACCACAACCTGAATAACTCTGGACGGAACAAGTTAGCCCACGCTTCGGTGCAATTCACGCTAAAAAACTCTTTGAGCGTTTCTGCAGCGAAGATCTGGATTCCTCCAGATGGAAGAAGAGAAGAAGGAAGAAAGATGCCTGGTTCGTGTCTTTCTTTTTCGCAAACAACCAATCCCCCTCATCAAACTGGCAGCTTGTTTCACAGGAGGAAGAAACATGCGGAGCAACACATCGTTCTTCAGTTCAACGAAGCCGCCCATATTTTCCCCTTGTAGGGAGATTGGGGGCCCTGGAAATCGAACGACGCAAAAGGCTAACCGGAAGATGCGACGATTCACACACGTATGTCGAGTACATATATGTATGTACATGACTACAGTACAATAACGCTCCCCGATCTGGGATAAATGGGTTCTTCAACACCAGTTCCAGTTTTATTATAAATGCTATATTTGTTTTTATTCATTCTTCATTCTTCTTCTTTCCTTTTGCCAGTTAACTCTACCCTATGGATCTGAGCCAGCCAGAGCCAGTCGAAGCTATGCTTGTTCCTACGACGTTGGCGGAGATCTTCCGGCCAGACCGATCAATTTGTCATTCGTAGGCGATCTGTTCCAGAAGCAATTATTCGATCAGAAGACGCAGAGCGGAATACCAAATGCTGTGGATCACATTACATCTTCCTCTAGGGAACTTTGCTCACATTGCCAAGTTACGGGAGTCGAATCTTCAATCGCTTGCGAGTTGTCAATGAAGAGAACCCCCTCTCCTAGCCATCGATGGAAACCCCGCAACTTTCAGTGTCGATGGATTTTCTGACTTGCTTGGCATATCCTCCGAAACATTTCTATATTTTATTTATTTTTATTTATTTTTTTGTTGTTCTTTATCCCAACCTTTACCCTAACACTTACACTTACCTATAACCATACTAACATTGCATTGTATCGACGCAGAAATTGATCAACTTTGCGCTACCTTAGGTGCATCTAGGTACATATGCAGTAGCTATCAATCGACCCCGACACGGTGGCACACATGAACTTCCCCGCTGAACTGAAGAATGAGAAATTCACTTCATTAGCGACAAATCGGGCAAGAAAAAGCGATTATCATTGGCGTGCGGGGAAAGCAAGAAGCGCAAAATAATGGAAGCTTAGCAAAGAGCTATCCAAAGATATCCAGGGTTCATTATTTCTTGGGGAATTTCTCTTTCCTTTGCGTGTGGTTTATATAACCGTTCGATACGTCTCATTCAAATGCCAGGATCCACTTTTGAGCTCTCAAACGGGATGCGTATCTTGCATACCCGCACCCATCTCTTTTTACTCTACTTTTTCTTTCTCTATATATAACAGTAAAGCTCCACTCGGGGAAGGCTTCCCAACTAACCCGAAGCGCAGTCGGGTCAGAGGGAAGAGAAAGTGAACGAACTGTCTGGAATCAAGAAGGTCACTGCATACCAAAAAGCACCCCTTAAATTGATATGACATGAACGTGTACAGTACATGTATGTTACATTACATATCAGTTCCTGGATCTGGGTCCGCTCCTCTCTAATCCAGACGCATGATCTCGAAAGCCCTTCATTGGAGTCATGCGGTGATATGATAGTCAAAAGTCTCCAGTTACTAACTTCGACGGTCGGGACATATACGGGGAACTGGTTTGGAGACAAAAAGATAGACAAAAACCGATCTGTGTGGCCGACTGAAGGACTTGTTCATTTGCTCGGTTATCATTCCCCTTCTCTTCCAAGGCACAAAGGACTTCTTTTAGCTGAATTAACAGAATAACTCAGCCAAAATAAAATATTTAGCCCGACTATTTGCACCTGACGGTCGGATAAAGTTTGAGGGGGAATTCGTTTTGAGTTTCTCCATATACCCTAAATACGGACAGCCAGACGAATGATCGCGCCTCAGAAATAGCAAAAATTGACCTTCACAGCGAAAGCCTCTCCATCAACGTGGGAGCCAATCGCTATATCATGCGATGGGAAAATCAAGGGGGCTCGTGGACCAACAAGGATCCTCAGCCCTCTCCTAACGGTCAACCAGCAACACACGGACCAGAGGAAATAAACTAAAAAAAAAAAAAAAAGAAAAAAGAAAAAGAAAAAGAAAAAGAAAAAGAAAAAAAAGAAAAAGAAAAAGAAAAAAAAGAAAAAGAAAAAAAAATAAAAGATCACATCAGTTCAATGGACTAATATAAAAAGGCAAATTCAGGGCCGTTTCAGGGTCCAGAGACTGGGGTGAGGCATGTGGCTTGCCAATATCTCTCCCAACCAACAACACGAGTTAATTTTACGCTTTACTGAATGAAAGATAATATCAATGACGGAGGAGGCTGTATTTAGCACACTTGCCCTCTCGCAACTGCAAAAGAAACCAAGAATATCTTCAGAACGTGTTTGGTACTTCGGCGATCATCTAAAATTCATCCTTGCAATAGTTAAATGAGGAAGCTTGTTTCTACGATCTGTGATCTCGGCTTTCACCTTTTGCTTTTTTTGGGGGCGGGGGTCGAAGTAGTGTGTGCCTTGGAGAAGATTTTTCTTCGGCGGCTACTAGGTAATCAGTTACTAAGTAGAGGACAAGAGGTGCAAAACCCAGAGAGTTTAGGCAATCATTGAAGCTATCCAGAGGTACCTCTCAGGTACTTGATAAATTTGGTTGGTGGACATTGAAGAAGTACTGGACGTGGAACTACACAATGTGTGTGCCACGATACATTTCAATGACACACTTTACTTTTTCTTCCTTCTTCAACTTTCCCACGTCTCGATATAATTTCCATTCCTACTGCTAGTTACCAACTGCTCCTCCTCTTGCAACGAATAGACGAAATAATACTCTTGAGTAGAAATGTAATAAGCAATGCTCCTCTCCAACTGCTCTTTTTTATCTGGCGCATAATACTGTCGAGTCGTCTTGCAGTTTCTACAGACCATAACTCGGCTCAGAACTACATTTGAGATGTGACGCCCATAAAACTTAATAACAGAGGAAACGATGCGATGCTGTGGCTTCAACCGCTCTCGAAAAGGAGAGGGATGGAAAATCGGAATGGGAGGAAACATCCAATATGGTTTTTCGACAAGCAAAAGGACTGTTCTGGCTCCTTTGGCGTCGGTGTCCAATATTGTAAGGCTTAAAAGTCGATGGGGAATCGCCACCTCCTCTTTTCCTCCTCAGCTCCCATTTTTGTTCGAGTATCTAGAACTCGGAACGGAAAATTACCTATTTGTTCCCCATAATGTTCCTCAGTTATATGATTTCCAGAGCTAGGTGGAATAATAAATCTGTTGCGCTCTCTCACACCCCATTCAATGCACTTCATCAAACGTGTTAATCCCTCAAACTATACGTTGTGGAGCAGTAATAACAACAACAGTAATTATTTGAGCTGAAGCGTTCGCTTTTCGGCACCGGTGCTGATCGATTCTGGACCAACGCCGAATCCCGAATATAACTTTAGAGATATGGACCCCAGCCACCGCGCCCCGGCGCCCTCCTACACCCACAACTTCATTTGACCCCGCACAAGGCACTGGTCAATCTGGAGCAAGCCACAGGGGCAGATGTGAGAAGGCAAAAAAAAAAAAAGAAAAGAAAAAAAAAGAAAGAAAGAAAGAAACAACGCCCTGCTTTGTGCACGGTCGAACGAATGATGAATCATAGAGTCAGATTGGTCTTCTGCTATTATAAGTTATTCCAACAAGATGAGGAAATGAGAATGGGTTGGGACTACAGTCGTTTTACAAGACCCCCGGCTGATTTCGTTGACAAAATCCAGAAGCCATAGCTATAGTTAACTAGTTAACTAGAATTAAGTAACGTAGGAAACGGGCCAGTCTTCTGCTACAACGTGTGGAGCTCCGACACTTCCGTGGATGCAATTATTTTTTCCAGTCAGATGAGGGAAATATTCCATCGGAAATAATTTCCAATGCTATTTCTTCGCTGATTCGGTATACGCAAGTCATGCCACACTCTGTAAATAACCTAAACGGACTGCAACCTATACCTACATCTAACAACAAAGGGGACAAGGTTGGTGCCTGTAGAGGAAAATCTGGGTCCAATTTCCAAATGTATCTTGCCCTGAAATTTAAGGACAATGCACAGATAACAGGAAATTTTGTCCACTTTTTTCCGCTCCCACTTTGTTTAACTTTTGTTTATTTCGCTCAATTAGCGGACGTGACCCCATTTTTCGTTCTTCAGATATTCAGCCAAAACAAAAACAAACGCGCTCATCACCCATACCATGGAACCTAACAATGGATGAGCGCGGGTATCCAAAGAAGCAGAGACCATGTGCATGAGATATCCTTTCCGTGGATCAGCACATAGGGTTCGGGAAGGAAACTATTTACTCCAATACGGTTCCGGGGAACCTAAACATAGTTACTGTAAACAACTGTAAAATGATCAACTTACATAAAACAAGGTCGACTCGAGGATTGAGACATCCACATTTTCGAATGATCCCCCCGGTGAAGAGATGTTCGTTAATAAAATAATAATAATAATAATAATAATAATAATAATAATAATAATAATAATAATAATAATAATAAACTTCGACATATAAACTATGGTATGCAACTGCAGCGGAGTTCCCCCTCCTCACTGTCTCCCAACGCAATAACTATAATTAAACCAGCCCATATATCCATCCATATGCCCTTGATATAAAGCAAAGGGTTAAACTTTTACTTCATAGAGGATTAGACCATTGATAGACAACGATTCGATTGGATCTTTCAGTTGGGTATTATTGCCGTCTTGCAACAGTGGCATTTAAAAGACCTCTGACCCACGCACATGATTGGTGCGGATGTTCAGTCCAATAGTTGACTCGCTCCGACATCTCAGGGTAGTGTCGTTGTATACCACCCCAGAGATACCTAAGCCAGTGACACTCATCTCGGTTTTCTGGGTAGTCCCCGAGTGTGTGATATTTTTTTTTTTTCAATTTCTTTCACTTCTCCACAAGCCTTTTGGATTGAAATCTCAGTAGTTGACGATTTAAAAATAACTATCACACGGTGCACGGAAAGTAGAGTTATATCTTCTTCTTCTTCTTCTTCGTCGTCGTCGTCAATTGATTGAGCCCAGCCAAATACTTGAAAATCCACTGGCCCCGACTTCTGCCGGCAGTCAAAGTTTATTTCGACGACACCCTCTCGCCAGTTTTGGCGTCACACGCAAAAAGTACAGCGTTCTTATACGTTCTAATAGGATCAAAGGAAAGAAATGTCTTGCAGAAAGCGAGAGGGCAAGCACTTTCAACACGGACATGCACCGAACATTTTACCCACTCAGGCGATGTTGTGGAGGCAGCACGTCAAGCGATAAGAGGCCTAATCGAGACGTTGGCCGCGCCGCTTAAGGAGCAAAAAGAGCTCTCTAAAGAGCTTAATGGCCGTCATGGGAACACGCAAAAGAACAATTTTTTGGAAGATATCTTCTTTTGAATTTGAACTCCACCCATTATTCCACGGTGGCAAATGCTTTGATATGGGCTTGGCGGTTTGCCCGTCGAATATCAGTGGTCAGATGCCGTGTGGGATAACCATTGATTGTTGTTTACTCTCCAGTTAGGGGAAAAGATTTTGAATTTAAAAAAAAAAAAAAAATCGTGAAGCAAAGGCTCTGGTGCTTTGAGTTTCAAGGATAAATAAATCCCTATGTTTCTCCAGGTACATGTTGACTCCTCCCTGCGCTGCGCCCTTTCATCCCACTGGCGCTGAACCCCTTCCGGCTTCGATAAAGGGAGGGAATCCTACCGAGTCATTGGCACTAAAATTGGAAGTGCACTCCTCCTTCGTTTCGGCGCTTATGTGGATGTTTAACTACATGAATATACCCATACAGCACGGATCCACCATGATAGCAGCGGGATGTCGTCACTAGGATGTGATTAACGGCGTGGGAGGAATTAGAAGACTGGAGAGGTTCATCATGCGAAAGATACAAAAATTGGCTAGTTATAACTACGGAGTACATGAATCTCCTTTAATAATAACCAATCTCATGGGGCAAGCTGTGGAGATCCCCCGAACTATGTTTGCCCTACTTTGCGACTGGTCTAGGCCTACAAACCAAAAACCTAATTGTGAATTTCCATGGTGACCGGCAATTTGAGAATCTGGATCACCTTGGCCCTTGGCCCTGCCTGCTTTTTATCCATCCCATGTGTCGACTCGTGAGCTTCTTGTGAAATGCTCTAATCTCCTACTTACCATGCTTCCCTGGAAATGTACATGTACGTATTTCCCTTTCTCCCGGCAAATCCTGTTTCGTGGGAAAGGAAGGAGTCAAATGCTAGACCTAGACTCCAGATACAGGGGCTTTAAGGATATAAATAAAGCTATAAAAGACAAAAAATCATAAAATAAGGGACGATACAGCCGACAACCAATCAAAGGCGAAGAAGAAGAAGAAGCAGGAGAAGAACCCTTGGGTGCAACTATCATACCCCTTTTAGGAGTCTAAATAAACAACCCATAGCGTACATGTAAACGCAAGAGTAAACGAGAAACTGCACCCGAACAGACGGCGAATATCAACAGTAGAAGAACGCCTTTCAAGCGCCTTAACTTCCATTACCACCATGTCAAGTCAATGCCTCCGCAAAACTTCTAAAAGAGCCAGACCCAGACCCAGACCCACACCTAGAACCAGGCGGGGCAATTTTGGTCCCTGCATGATCCCCCGGCCCATTAAAGATCATCCCGTCCCATAACGTTATAATTAGCCCATGAATACCATTGAGACGATTGAAACGACGATGAAAATCAAATTGAAGGGAAATGGAAAGTTTGTCAAGCCAGACGCCATTTCCCCCGACCCAGCTCCCCATATCCGATAAACCGCAAGGTAACAACGAAAAAAAAAAAAAAAAAAAAAGGACCAAAGGGCCACCCATATTTCTGAAGGGGGAGGGGGGAACAAAAACAAAAACAAAAACGAACGAGGAAACGGTGGAGCTAAAGAGAATTTGAAGCTGCGAAGCCCCGTTCTATAATAGTAAACCAGTGAAGAATTCAAGTTATTAGGGATACCGCCGGGTTCAAATCAATGGGAGCAGAAAACAGGAAAAAAAGAGAAAAGAAGTTAAAATGGAAAAAGCAGAAAACGACAAAAATAGCATAACATAGAACCTCAAATAGTTATTAACGGTCATGTAGGTCATGTAAATTTGCTCCATCCTCATCCCAACCTTTGAAAAATAGAATATGCACGGAGAAGTCGTTATCATGGACATCATCACCAGACGAGACGAACCATTAAAAACTCCAGATAATTCTACAACAATGTAAAAAAAAAAAAAAGAAAGAAAGAAAAGAAAAAGAAAAGAAAAAGAGAAAAAGAGGAAAAATAGGACGAATAAGGAAAGGCACAAAGGGCAACAACAAAATACATCTGTAACCTGTACTACAAACCGTTGTTAGGTTGTTACCTTAAGTGTGATCCAGTTAACCCTCCATGCTCTCTATTCTGAAGTTAACTACCCCCCTCCTCACACCCCCTCACACCCCCTCACACCCCCTTACACCCCCTTAATCTAGCCCAAGAGCCAGATGCCCCACGCAATGAAAAGGAAACCACAGAAAGTCGCCAATGGAAATATTACGACAAGGGTGTAAAAACGGATATCACGGAATACTGGATGTATGTCCCACTTCTTCAAGGGGTACGTGCAAAACGACAGGAAAAAGTCACTCATCTGAGAACAGGGTCTTTTCAGTCGAGTATTACTTATTATCGGATGGGGGGAAGGAGGCACGAGAGGTGTATATTCACCAGTTCTGACATTTAAAGTTCGATGTCGAGGGTTCCATAAATCGGGAATGTGAACGGATGGTGCGAAAACAGGAGTAATTCAGCGGGAGAAAGTATCGAGTAAGCACAACTATGAAAGACTATTGAAATTAGATGGAGGTAAGAGGTGTACCATCATCGAGTGATAATCAGAGAAAATTCCTCGATACAGGACGCCACGGAGCCGTAAATGCCCGCAATACTGTAGCCCCTTGGTGGTATCAATGTGTGGCTAGTGGGACAAAAAGTTTAGCTATACGTATTTAAAATTCCTTGCATTTGTATTCATAGCCATTTAAAATAAGATAATTAGGGGGTAGGGGTAAATAAAAAGGTATAAAGGGGACACGAAAGTGCCTGCTTACCTATTTTTACCACTCCCGTTCCCAAATAGCTCAGATTTCCGGCTGAGATTCGTGATAATTCCAATTCCATCGATTTCCAGAGCGGCCTTCACGTAGAAGCCCATCAGAATCTCACCACGACGCGTGTCTAGCCGTGAATAGGAGAGGAAATATATCAGTAAGTCGTACTTAGACATATCGAAGTCCTTAATAGAGAAAACAAAATCTGGAAAGATGGTGGGAAGGGAGACCGTGTGTAAAAACTCACCAAATACAAATTCACTACACTTAGCACTAGAATTCTTATTTCCAAACATCTGACTCGTGGAATCCTCATAACAAAACTGCAACCCGTATATGAAATGGTCGTGATACACTTTCACGGACACAAGAAGCTTCGTCTGGATAAAGGCGCACTCCAAGAACAACTGCTCAGCGACGCTATCCGCCGACCAAGGTTGTCCTAATTTGCTCCCTTTGTATCCAACTTGCCCGTTGGGCAACTTAGCAATCGAATATTTAGTTTTCAACTGATTCACGTCGTCAACCGTATGCGTGCTAAGACCGCCAGAGTATATCAGCAACTTGACCTTTCTGTTCTTCTTGGCGCTTTCAGGGGCATGTTGACGTATCTCAGTTTCTGTGAGAGTAATCTGCTTGGGCACAGCATTATTGCCGAAATCACCATCCACATATTCGAGGTATGATTTGCAGATCTCAGCATCGTCCACGAAGATTTCGATGAACGCGATGCCAGCAGGGGAAGCAATTAATGTCTTGCCATTGTCGACCGGCCACACTTGAATAGAGTCGTCAGATATAGGAGGTGAATCGCGCGGCAGCCGGAAGCACGGATGAAATCTGAAACGAAGGGTGTCGAGTCTATGCCAAGTAGGTTCGTCCTGACATAGGCAGAGTCGAAGCCCCTGTGACTTCGTGCGTGTCGAATAGGGCTCTCGAGTAGTGAAACTTCGATTCAACGGAACGTATTCGCGACTCATGATACCGGTCTCCTGATTGCGACAACCAAACAAACGGCCAATTTCATGGAGATGGCCTCCAATTCCAGAGTTGGCAGCCTCCCAGCTACTCCCACATTCATTTTTATAATTGGCAACGAAGTTAACATCAGTTCGAGTGCAATCCGTAAACGCTGCAACTATATCTTCCATGGAGGCTGGATAGTTTTGCAACGCATACGACCCAAAAAGGGCTAGCTTGATATCATGACCACTGGAGCCAGCGGCCGTATGGCCTATGATAGTTTGGGTCATTTTATCCCAATGGCTATCAAGTAGCAGGGCAGAAACGTAATGAGGTTTACCTCCCCGGGAGCCAAAGTAGCGTTCGACTGCCTCGAGTACAACTTTGAAGAGTTCGTTACTATCAGATTTTGTGCCATCCCGCTGTACGACGCTGAGCCCTCTAAGTTCGTCAACTGTTCTGTTGCACCGGATAATATGTATTCTGGCCTCGTTTCTCATTTGGTCTGATGTTGTGTCCTGAGAACTTAGAGTTCCAACCTGCCACTCCTCTTCGAACCGGAAACAGCGCCTCCCGAATTTGTTTCGATACATCTGTTCAGCAGTAAAAGACTGCCATAGATATGCAGCCATTCGAAATTTCCGTATGGCAGTTTCCAAGTCGTTTCCTTCCCGAGCTATCCTCTCCGGAACAGCATCGAAGTGGCCATATGAATCACTCCCAAGCACGACTGCGAGCTGGAGTGGAGGACAATTTGCCAACGGTAAATAGTTTATGCTTATCCACGATGAGTGGACAGTTTGCTTCTGAAGTTTCGAGGACGTGAAGTCGAGTCGTAGTTTGTTGGGGCCCGGAACAAGGTGGATCAGAGCCTTGAAATGGGATTCAGAGACTGGCCAGGTAATGGTAGGAAATGAATCTTGAGGATTGGAAATTATTATATTTCCATCAATGGAGTGCTGCTGTGCATCTCCAGTTTCTCCATAAATCAAAAGAATCTTCTGATGAACCTGACAGGGTAAGTGAAAGTTAGCATCCATAATACAGACTATACCACGCCATTTGTGCTTGAAGTCATGTCAGCGCGAGTCTGCATACCCATGAGTTATCAGAAACCGAAAATACTCTTGGCGCATATGGAGAAATAGGTACCCCTGTTCTTGCAGAATTGGTTGTAGATGTGAGATTGCCATTCTAAAGTGAGGTGAAATATCAGCAATGTGATCTAAATATATGGATGTTGCGGAACTCTTTTCAGTGGAAAGTAAATAATATCCTAATATGAGAAAACTCACCGTGACACTATTTCGCTTCGACTGTGAACCGATAGGAACAGGTCTCTGGGGTACTGTCCCCGGGCGTGAGCCATCATTTGCGTTCAATCGGGGCAGGGCAGGTAAATGTGAGGCAGATTGGTTGTTGGCATTGCTGCCGTTGCTGCTGTTATTGCTCGTGTTGCTATTGCTATTGCTGTTGCCATTGAGAAACGATATAGTGGAGCTTTGGATGCTGTGAGCCGGGGAATCAAGAGTGGAGGAAGACGCATCAGGGTTTACATGGCCATTGGCCGGGGAGGATGAAGATGGAGACAGCGTAAAGCTTGCCCTCGACCGGCGACGAAAGTCCTTAAAAAAGGGCATTTCTGCATCTATTATAGCTGCTCTGAGCCAGCAGCTGGGGATACACCGTATTCGTATATGAGTTACCCGAGATAGAAAAAAGGAAGTGGAAAAACAGACTGGAAGATAAGAAGAAAAGAAAACGGAAATGAGGGGGGAAGAAAGAGAAGGGAAAAAAAAAAAAAAAAAAAAAAAAAAAAAAAGAAGAGCGTGGAGAAAGAAGAGAGAAAGAACGCGAGAGAGAAATGGCAGGGTCAGCCACGCGTGAGGGAGGGAGGAGGAGGAGGAGGAGAAATTTGTGACCACAACGGAACAGCGATTGTGGGGATGGAGTCAGAAAGATACAGCCATCAGGACTCCAGAAGGTCCCTGGGCGCGTGGACTGAGTAGAATATTTGAACAGAGCATGCAGCATATATGTCCCTAGAGAATAGGAGAAGAGAAGATGCAGAAGCCGCAGAAGCTGAAGAAAAGAAGGTCGAGAAGCCCAAGCACTGACAGCCGGCGACAGACAAAAAAAAAAGAAGACAGCAGTAGGGGCGAAAACAAAGATACTAGTTTTGCTCTAAGCCAGCAGCTACAGCAGGGTAGCGTTAACAGATAGCTAAGCTTATGAAGTCGTATCCGCAACAGCAAAGTGTTGCTATGGAGAGCGGACGAGGGGTCGCAGCCTTGTAAGTGAGTAGGGATCGGGAATTGCGCCTGTTTAGTCGTCCGGGGGAGTCGTTGACTTGTTGTTTAGCTCCGCCCCTCATCATCATCGTCATCATCATCGCCGCCGTCGTCGTTGTCGCCGCAGAGGAGACGGTGCTCTGTATGGTGATTCCCCATCAGAGAGTTTATAGGGATAGACAGCCGAAAATAAATAACAACGCTGATGTCCACTTAGATAGAGACATATTAATTTTAAAACACCAACCGTTCAGACTGCAATTGCTGAAATGATATGAATGGGATCATCCCAGGCTGCTTCCAGACCTTTTCTTATGTGTTTAGCAGACATAGGATGTATTTTAAGACAGATGAAAGGAAAAATAAAAATAAAAAGCAGGCTGAGGTTATGTGTGGAGATTGGCTCAGTTTCTCTCTTTTAATTCTTGGATAGTTTAATGCTGTCACCGCCATCGCCAATTAGAGATGAATACAAATATTGTGTGAAAAAAATAAAATAAAATAAAATAAAATACAATAAAATAAATTAAAAATTAAAAATTAAAATTTTGTGAGAAGAGGCATCACAGCTTTGAAAAATTTCAAAAGTGAAAGTGAACAACATTAAGAAAAGATTGTGTTTTAGAGATAGATGCACTGTTTTCCATCCTCCTTTTGTTGCCAAAGTGCAAATAGAACAATGAATGCACTGGTTCCTAGCAGAAACCAAATGCAAGATGGCAGGGCAGTTGAGAGAAGGGTTCCCGGGATGTTTATAGAGATTGAAGCACCTAACTCTGGCCCCGGTCCTCTTTGGAAGAGAGCCAGGATTGATTGGATGGACCAATAGTCGAATACCCCTGGAACTCCGTTGTTTAAGTTAAACTACTTAAATGGTGTTGATCTATGTTTGAAAATCGCATCTATGTGGCGATATAAAAAGCCTTCATTCCTCTCGCATTGCTCATCTGGCAGCCTTCACACAGAATAATAAATCACCATGTCGCTTATCATTTCACCTTATTCGATACCCAACCATGGTAAGATATGAGATGAGCAAGTTGGATTATCAGCTACCATTTCCAATTCCAGATATTGATCTTGAGCAAAACCTTGCTTAATCCCAGTATCTTTCGCCTGAAGTCTGATTTTACTCGGCTTATTGCCACAATTAGACCATTAACTATACTTCGACATTTCTACAGCCAACCGGTTGTCCAACCGTAATAGTCCGCACTAGAAGAAAAGAGTTCATTCAGCTTTCCAGACAGTTGCGTTTTTCAAAAAAGATTCCTCAGGGCACCAGCCTGTCTTTGCCCAATGGAGCGCGACGCTAAACCTCCTGCAAGAGGGAGATCTCATCGCTGAAGGTTTTATCCCAGCCGCTGCGTAGCATTCTTAGAAATGACAGTGCTACTGTACCCGAGTAGGGATTGAATCTAGAGACATTGTCGACGTTGGAGCAGTTGATTAGCCTGTTGAGAAAGACCCAGGCACATGGGTTTCGCAGAAGTGAAGATGTTCCATGTTATAACCGTCCATGAGAGAACGCGGATTGGACATGCAGAGACCTTTTCCTTTTTCTTTTTTTCTTCTTTTTCTTCTTTTTTTTGGAATGACAAATCCATTTCCTCTATTCCAGTGATATAACTAAGTAAAACGAATGGATTCGGCTTTTGGTTATTTCTTCCCCTTTTATGGTTCTCCTCTCACGAGCTATCGGCAAAAGCAAATTCGATCGAAACCGGTTGGAGTTGATAGGTTCAACCCTGTGTTTCACAATTCGTAGAAATTAGACAGGCACGAAACCTGCTACCCAAGTAGTTTTTTTTAAATTGGGGTTTGATTCAAATCCACATCATCAGCGATATCATTGTTATCAGCCCAAGGAGAAGGCCTTTAGGTATAAAGCAATATCTGAAGCGGAAAAAACATACCGCTATCCCCTGAACGAGTCGCAAGGACTGTGTTGTGGTCATCCTAAATCCTAATCATGAGAAGTGGTGATAGATACGCTCCCATGACAGTCATCGTCGAGTGCTCGCTCCATAAACCAAAGCCGTAATATCAAAAACGGTAGTTGGAGACGCCCAGGAACTACCCAGAAAAAGTCGCGTGGTTATCGCCCTGTTTTGCCGCGTTAGCCACCCCTGCCCATTCGCCAATAACCGGCTCCAGCACCCAGGACAACCCAGGACTCTTTTTTACAAAGCAAGTCTTGCTCCAGCACACACCCAGCCCTTCTGTTACGTGCCACATCTCCACCATACATTCACCAAACAGGTCTGCGGTGCAAGCAAGACATCTCCGACCCTGCAGCTACTCCCCAACCCCTTTATATCTTCACAAAACAATTGAGTATATCCTAGACTTCTTTAACCCTACTTCCAAAACGTTTGCAACTGGCGTCTCCGCTTCCCCCAAACCCCCCCAAACTACAGATTTTTGGCCTTAGGCATCCAATCCTCCCCTCTCACTTCATCCGACTGATAACGAGATCAAGAGACAAACTGGCGAATATAACGAGTTATTGAGGCAGAATGGCTGCTACGGGGCCCACCGGCTCTCCAAAGCGGAAAATTCCCAAGCTCGATCTTGCTCAGGTACGACCCTTGAACATAGACCAAATACGAAACATCTTCCTCCTGATTAATCAATAATAATAATAAACCTTTCACTTACACCTTAAAATTTGCCTTGCAGATATCGCTCAACCTCCAAGATCGTCTGGGTCTGGCAAAGGTCCGCTATGAACGAACCCATCGCCGTCGAATCGAACCGTTACAACCGCTACAGCAAGTTGTGGTAAGCGGCCCTAGTGAAGGGGAAGTGATATCAGATTCTTCGTCGGAAATATGTGACAACAACCGCTACGAAACCCCTTTTTCTCCGTCCCCGCTTCCAACCCCAATCCTATCTGAGGAGCTCCCGAGATCTTCGCGGAGCAAACATGCCGCAATGTTCTTCCCCAGCTCCCTTGACACCAATGGAGGCGGATCACGGAAACGCGGACTTTCCAGTCCTACTACAGAGCAACCTTCAAAGGCCCTACGGATCTCATCGTGGAAGGCCACCAACCGTCAGCCTCAATCGTCACCAATCCTCAACTGTCAAAGCACCGCATACCAAAACAATCTCCTTGGTCACCACAAGCGCCATTCCATCGCTGTCAACGAGTCCATGCAGCAACCCATCAGCTCTTCGATGATCAGCTCCTCCCCACCTCGCACTCCCCCTCCGAAACGCAACCGCACTGTGGCACGTAATGACAAAGATATCGAAAAAGAAAATGGCGAAAATGGCGTAGACCTATTGCTCTACCTAGCGAATTCTCCCACTCCAGCAAATTACCGTGGGAGTGGAAAATTCAGCAACATACTAGATTTCCCCCCCTCAACCCCTCCCAGTCAACACGCCGCACTCCTCCCTTCATTGACAACAACACCAGGCGGTGGTGTAACCGCCAACTTCGGTTCGCCAGCTCAGCAATTCAACTTTGCAGACTTTGTCAATGTCACCCCTAGTCCCGCACAGGTACCATGGGGCGGACGCACGCCAGGTACTCTATCTTCCAGAACACCACGGCCTTCAAAGGAGTTGAGGAAACGGCTTAACTTTGACGGGTTGATTCCTCCGTCTGCGGGGAGCCCGTCGATGATGACGACGACGACACGAGAGAAAAGGGTTGGTGGCGGAGTGCCTTTGCAGTTGGGAGAAGAGTTGAGACCTTGATGGATCGTGCATCCAACTCCGCACATCAATTACCCAAAAGTAAATCTTTGTACAAAGATACATAAATCCCCTTAGGAAGATGGAGCCTTTTGTTTAAGGGATGATAATTACGACCTGAACGCTCTATTCTTGCTTCTATGTACCCCGACCTTCATTCCCAGAAATATATTCCTTTTATTTACTGACATACCACGCCCCTCTCCGGCAATTTTTTATTTTATTTTATTTTATTTTTTTGTTTTTTTTTCCTTTTCCAGTTCTTTTTTCTGAAGTTTTCCACATTGATCTAACGGTTTTCTTGTTCCCAATTTGTCTAATTATTGTCCGAAATGTACAAGAACACCTGTTTTCCCTGCCTTTCTCTTTTAACCCTTGCTTGATTCCCACAAAGAGAGCAAATTTCATTAACCAGTGGCTTTTGCATATGTACATCTCATCCTGTTGTTACATTTTCTTTGCTTCTTCTCTTTCCCTGTTGAATTTTTGTACCACATTGTCGACTTAACCGACTTAACCGGCCAGAACTCTCCTATGTTCTTCCTTTTCTTTTCAATCCTTCTGCTTTCCCTATTCCTCAACATACCGATGATTCTTTTACCCTTTCGCCGCGGAGTTGCGGATAAAGTAAAGCGAAACACGAAAAGCCAGTTTTCCTATTTATCAAGCACTGGGAAATGTACGAGTACAACAAGTATGTTATGTTATGCTCTTTGATTTATTTGCTGGCTGTCGTCTTTTTCTTCCTTTTATTCATGAGCTGAAAGTGTTCACCCTATGTGCATGTACATGTATGCATTGTAACTGCAAAGTTTTCAATCCGCCTCTCTTTCCTTGTTACTTCTTATCTCCTCTTTCGTATGGTCATTTAATGAATGCTAGTTTCAGAAGAAATGAATTCTTTTTAAACTTTCAATTTCCGAGAAGCTATGAAATGATTGGTCTATGCATACCCACCGAAACGAATAAAATGATATATTTTATTCTGCACTCTGGAATACTATTGTCTCACACTGAGACCAAACTCAAAAAATTCACACTGAGCCAATAACGCGTCAACTAGTGCATTCTGATTGGCTGTCGAGTTTTCGCGTCTATTTGGCGATTCGTTCTAAAATCGACATCTCGACGCTACTAGCGTTCTGATTGATTGTGTGGTTTGCTCGGTAAGGTAGGTAATTGCTGGAGCACAGGCGAATGGAAATTACCTACCTAGGCATTGTTGCCCGGAGACTGCGAAGGTCACCCTAAATTGAAGAAAAATCATTTCGCTCCAACGACGTGACATACATGACTACCCAAAATAACGCGTTTTTGGGGCCTCTCTGATTGGGTGAGATTTTCGTGTCTATTTGGCGATTCGTTTCAAAAGTTGACATCTCACAAAGTCAAAATGTGTACTAGTACGCTTTCGTATTAGCGCCATATCTTAAAGAGTGATATCTAGGTGCTTAGAAAATTGAGTGATTCCCTTTCTACTACAAATTCGACTGGTGCGGTTTGACGCCTCTCTCCGATTTATTGCTTCTTCCTTGGCTAATTGAGGGCTTGTGATAAGAGGGGGGTGAGATATGGAGGTGATTAACTATAAGTTCGGTTTCGTGTGTCGACAGTGTGGGGGGTTACTCTCCCTCGCTCCATCGACGGCGCAAATAGAGTGGGATTTACTCCGTACTTTGGAACTAAATGACCCTTTGTACGCTGAAGTGGAATCGCTTATCTGATGTGTGACATCGCCATTGTATTAGTCCGTCCTAGTAAAAAATAATAGGGTTCTCATATGAATTGGAGGAGGTTGATTAGGGTATCGTCAATGTTAAAAAGAATTTGGGACTTCGTCGATGCCAAGTTCTCACTACGGAGTATCAAAATTTACTCCAGGAGGGATCGCATCAATAGCTGAGTGGATCCTTTTCAGATGATCCGGCGCCCACTTCTCATAAACATTCCTTGTAAATGTGTAAGCGGTCCACTTCTCTCTGCCGTCCAGCTCCGTAAAGTCAAATGTTCTGATAGGGTGACGGTAGAAGAAAGTCTTGCTTCCCTCAATGACTGCATAATGGCCGTAGATTCTCACTGTCCTGTTGTCGTGTGAGATCGAGAAAGCCAAGATCTCGCGGTTGACCTCATCTTCACGTCCTACAAGTTTAAACAGCTCAATGACGCCCCTCACAGCAAGGGTCATGCTGTGTGCATTCTGCCGGTCAGCGATGTCAAGTGCGGTGTTGCCTTCCACCTCACTGGTCAAGAAGGGGAAGTACATGTAGAAGGTAGCCAGGAAGAATGAGCTGTAGGTATCTGGGTCGTAGCCAAGGAACGGCTCGAATTTCTTCAGCTGGTCTTCCGTGAACGCAGAACGGCCGAACCCGGCCGCATAATCCGGCTGCGGACGCGGTCCACAGAAGGCAATGGAGGAGCTCCACTGTTCATTGACGCTTTCAACCAAGTGTTTAAGATTCTTGGCCCCGTCAACGGCGAGAGATTCTGCCGAAGGTACAATTAATCGGGATATATCTTGAATAACTCTTGACTCATTCTTTCCTTGTAGCCTTTGACAAAACTCGTCAAATGTATTATCTCGAAATAGTGTGTGTTTGGAAACAGGTTGATTGATTTCCACTAAATCCTTACAAATCTGCTTGCTCTTATCTGTTATTCCAAGTTCTGACTTGCGCATGAAGCTGCCTTTAGTAGCGAGGAGGGTTTCATAAGTAGCGCTTCTGTACTTGGCATTCTTTTCATTCCTTGACTCTTGATCAGTGATCAAGTTGGAGCCTGTAGCAAGACTTGACATCCAGTTCCTGTGACGAAGGGAAGCTGATGATTTTTTTCTCGCGAGAAGGTGGTTCATATCTTCAGTCTGTCCAGACTGGGCTTCAAAATATTCTTCAGGCCAGTGAATGGTCTTGCACCAATACTCAATCAAGTCAGCTTTCTTCCAGTTGCTAATGTGACACTGCTTTTCCACTAAAGGATATTCAATAGCTGAGCTATGGATAGACAATCGTGGTTGTTTTGAAAAGCGGGGGACTTGATCTTCACAGGATTGTTTGTGATTTGGCTTCGTATTCTGTTCTCGGGTGTGTGTTTGAGTGTGGGTGCAGGTGGGAGAGTCCTGCAATATCTCCATTAAATCAGTACCATATCACCCAGTCATATTGAAGAAGTGTGTGCATACAGATGCAGAGGAGGTTTTTCTGCTTAGACGTGCGCTCCTCCGGTAGGATTTCAGTGTCAGTTGTTGTTCTTGTTGCTCTCTCTTGTTGACTCGCTTGACCTGTTTCCCTATAATAAATCAGCCTGGACTATGGCAAAGAAGATCTGGATATTACCTTTGCCTTCAGGAGCCTGGCGTTTTCTGGCGAGTTTCAGCATTTGGCACTCAGTGCTATCAGTTCCGGGAACCATTTGATGACGAGCCATTGTGGGATAGGAAATAGTGAAGTGCGGTCTGTATAGTCAGATGAGGGAGGAGCGTGAATCAACAGCAAGTTAGGGGAAGCACATTCAATTTGGGTTAGTTCCACAAGGGAAACAGAGACCCCGCTGTCATCTATATTTAAACACTTCTTAAGCTAGTAGAGGTGTGAGGTCTTGTTGGATGAGATACCAACTGGGGATGATTCGGCGGAGCGATGAACCAGCCAGCTCCAATCACGACAAGCACTAATATAATCGGTGAGGTTGCCCGGATTGGGAGCTTTTCAAGGTTAGCGAGTTAAATTTTGTCAATAAGAAACTAAGCCAAATATAGCCATGCGAGTCCAAACTTCATCCAAGTCTCCAACAATCTGGCTGGGCATGAGCATCTGGCGTCGCAAATGACACCCGTAACCTCCTCGGTGGAAGAAGGTGAGATGTTGATGACCTTGAAGTGCCTTGGGAGCTGTGAGATATATATAAGGCCCCTTGCCCGGAATTAGATTGTTCCCCCCTCCTCAGCGCTAAGCCACCTCCAAATCCCACCCAACCAAGAGAAAATCTCGACGTCATCCAGGAGACGCCATGCCCGAGACGTTTTTTGTAGCCCTGCATTTTAGCCTCCTGTTTTTTACGCTAATGGTCCCCTTCACCGGGTTCCTCTCTTTCCCCAAGGGCCTCAATTTCGGACAGGAGCTTGTGCTGTCAGTCGCTACCAATGAGATGGTGAATGATGACTTGGCTGTCTGCAGCCCAACAGCACTCGGCTTTTCCCTGAATGAAAAGATTTGGAATGAGATCCATACCCGTGACTCAGCGACCGTAACCAGACTAACACGGCTGGTCTAGGGGAATTTGCTGTGGAGGATGTTGAGGATATCAAATTCTCCATGCCCCATTTGACAAGTTAACCGTCCCTGAGGAGAAGAAGAAGGTCATCAAATCTCGGAGAGCCGTGTCAGCGCGACAAATGGAGAAGGCTTCGATGATGTCATTCTTTGGCCATTTTAACTATGCGGGAAAGCTGAATTTGTGACAACGGCCCGCCAGCAGTGGGGAAAACGCTTACGGCAGAGGCCATTACCGAACAACTTGAACGGCCACTCTACTCAGTATGTTTCTATCATCTGAAATGGTTCCTGCCTGTTAACCATTTTCAGATCTCCTCTGTCGACTTAAGTGCGAGAGCTGAGGAAATGGAAGTCCAGCTTACTCGTATCTTCTGCATAGCTAGTGACTGGAAGGCGGTCCTGCTACTAGATGAGGCCGATGTGTATCTGCAACAACGAGATGGTCTGCAGCTGGAGCGATTAATGCTGAACTGATATCACGTAGGATATTCATTTGTCGAGGGGTTGATGTC
Source organism: Paracoccidioides lutzii (assembly GCF_000150705.2). Taxonomy (NCBI): domain Eukaryota; kingdom Fungi; phylum Ascomycota; class Eurotiomycetes; order Onygenales; family Ajellomycetaceae; genus Paracoccidioides; species Paracoccidioides lutzii. The sequence goes on along the minus strand of NW_015440968.1, from coordinate 528,106 downwards.
CATTGCACTGAGCTGTTTTACCAAAAGCACCTCGTTGTGGATTGACCTTCGTGGGCTAGGTTCCTCATAGAGACAGCAAGAAATGATTACGTTACATTTACATGTAGACGTTGGCTTTACCAAAATGGACCAGCTTGATGGGAAAGTACTCCGGATTATCATAAAGAACTGGAAGATATATACAGGGTATGAATTTTACTTCAGAAATCGGCGAACATACTAAAGCTCTTCTGACCAGGGCCCTAATATACTTCACCATCACTGCCTTGGATATTCAATTGCATTCTTCATTCTCACCATTCTCCATCAGTTTGGATATACAGCATCCCAGTCTCAGATTCAAAGTATCCCAATTTGGGCCGCGACAGCCGGGGGTCACGATTCTTGTAGGCTATCTCACTCAGCGATTGAGTCCGCCATCGCTGGGATTTTGCCATGTTCGGATGCCTGTTCGCCAGCATAGGCGACAATATTTTACTGTGTCAACCCATGGATCCTCCACAGTCAAACACCTCGCAATCTTCATTGTCACTATCGGCGTGTTCATTGCGCAGCCTGTCACCGTTGCCTGGATTTCCAACAACTGGGCTGGGCACTACAAGCATGCTGTCGGGAGCGCAGTGCAGAATTCCTGAGGGAACATCAGCGGCATCGTGTCAAGTAATTTATTCGTCCCCAGCGCTGTGCCGTTGCTCAAACTGGATATGGTATGTCTCTGGCTTTAATATCCGCGTGTGCACTGCTGTGTACGGGGTTTATGATTGGGCTAGAGCGAGAAAATAAGAAACGTGATGCGGGATGTCGGACTAAAGGTCCGATTTATGTAAAGAGTTGGAGAATCTTGGGGTTGACCATCCTGACTTCAAGTTTACAAAATAGCTGGGGTTCGTATTCGGCTGGCCTGGCTGGGACTCCGATGTTCATATTGAGTGAGCCTTCGATTACGTGCATGTGGCTTCTTCTCATTTCTTTGTTGATATGTCAATCAAACAATATGATATGTCTCAAAATATGTCCCTTGCATTGTTGGCGGCGGCGGCGGCGCCACAGCCGTTCATTGGAAACCCAAAAAATGTTCCTCGCTTCTTTTTCAATCATCCCAACTGGACCAAGATTTTGACCACTCAATCAATAGGCCTATTGATTTACTATTCCTTGCGTTTAGATGCCAGCAATGGAAAATTGAGTCATTTTCAAGCCTCCACATTATTCATTGAAGCAGTGGATACCCCTTGACCACAACGGTCACTTTTGAACCCCCACAGCTGGTCATTCGGCAAAGAGGATGACACTCGCTCCAAATACCGGGACAACCTACACAGCCGGTCGATCTAACCGTGGATAAACGTCACATTTTCTCCGGCTGGGCTGCTTGGTAGGGGACAAACTTCTATGGACCCTGGACACAATGTGACAACATTTGAAGAATTTTTTCTCCAACATCAACTTCGGATAGCCCGATAGCTGCTGCCTTTGAATAGAGCCTACGGCTGCTGCTTCCTCCGGATCAACAGTTCCATATGCTTGTCAGAGGGAGCCAATCATTGAGTTATTGGTGTGCGAAGATCATTTAACTGCACTCTCCAACCGTTCGCGGCCTTTGAGATCAGCCACTCCTTGAAATCTTCCACCGTTGAATTCTTTGTATTGCTGTATGCCTGCTGTCATCCGAATCTGTTGCATAAGGTGTATCGATGGGATAAGAGGTGCTCTTTGCTTTGGAATTCAACTCCGCTGTACTCTTACCAGGATTTCCATTGCTCTGCATTTGACCTCGTTTATTCCTGAGTGCCGCGAATGTAATCTTTCTTTTCTTTCTTTGTTGTTCCTAAAAAAGCATACCATGAACGGCAAGATGACGCTTCTCAGTGCATTTAAAAGAAAGTACCACGGTTTTGCATTGCTTCTGCCACAAAACCAACAACCCGTTTACTGGAATGATGTTAGGGTTTCGGCGGGAAAGCCGGTGTAGTGGTATTAGGCGACTCATGCTTTGCCAGATATGGGTTTGATTTCTGGTGTGATCTGCCCTAGTTCATGTAACAGAAAATGTGTTTAATGCTTGTGAGAAATCCATCCCTTGATATAATCTCAGGGCATCTGATTGCGTTATTGGTATTTTATACCTACATGTCTTCCATGTCTCTTCAGGCAGGCCCTACATCCCAAACCTTTGTTGTTGCAATAAGCGGGATTTCTTGCAACTAGCAGACAATCAATATGGATTCGCCGCTAGGAAACCCGATACCAGACATATCTGATCGATTGATGATCCCTTCGATGTTGTTTAGCTTTGTAGCCCCAAATTCGTTGCATTGAGGGTCGCCAGCCGACTGCATTTTACACGGAGACTGGGAAGAGATGACTGGACCATTATCGCTTCATGCGTAAGCTATTCTCACGTGAAGTTGATCAACAAACACTTTTATGCAGACGTCTCTACCCTGGAAAGTTGCTATCTGGACCTAGTCCTAACATCCGAGGTGTCTAGTTTTATAGGTATTTTCGGTCATTCTTGATGCAACTATGATTATTGGTAAGTAGCTTGAAGCTTGCGGACAAACCCCTGACTTTTCAAATTGTTTACTAATTGAGGGACAGTTTGCAAACGGGCGTTTGGGAAACATGTTAATCAGCAAGTTCCTCTCGACAGAAAGACTTTGAAGGTACGATCTATTTGATCTTAATATCTCGAAAGACAAATATGTCGCGCGCGGGGACGGGTGCGTACATGCATGTACAGCGCAATTTATATCCACAAGCAAAGAATTTTCGTTAACACATATCTCTATACATTGAAGTTCAAATAAAGCTTTGAAGGTGTGCTAACATCAGCATAGCTTTTTGTAGCCGCCTAGGTTATGTATAAAATGGTAATTGCGCTGTCCAAAATCTCAATCGTCCTTCTCTATCTCCGAATATTCTTTGGAAAGCTTATTAGACGGTATTGCTGGCTGATCATCTCGCTAGTTACCTGCTACACGGTCGATTCGACAACAGCTACTGTGTTCCAATACTCCCCAATCCATCGTGCTTGGGACAGACGGGCTGCCAGATCATGTATCAATATGTCAGCGAGCTGGTATGCGAACACGGCGTTCAGCATTTTAAGTGACCTGGCTATCTTGGTTCTTCCCATGCCGGTAATCAAGTCGTTGCAATTGCCTAAGCGGGTGAAGATAGGATAAATGTCAATATTCGCTGTTGGTATTTTTGTAAGATCACATCCAACTGTGCACCCTCTTATCTGGAATTGTTAGGAAATTGCTATTGCAACTCATTATCTAGCGTCTCCGTCACCAGTGTGCTCAGCTTAACGACATTAAATATTGCAACTGAGAATTTAGACATAACCTGTGAGTGTTATGCTATCCTGTTATATCTTTATTCCAGCAATGTAAATATTTAAAACTTACTGAAATTCTAGGGTCCTCGACAAACTCCTCAACGTGGACTATCATCGAAGCACACGTCGCCATAATATATGCGCTTGCATGCCCACGTACAAAGCACCTCTTTCCAAGATGTTCCCTGGCATATTCAACTCGTTCTACAACTCAAAAAACGTTGCAGAGCCCAAACGAGATTCAAGGGTTGATCGGTCCCGTCCAGCGTCGTTCATCACCCAATTAGGCACTTGTCATTTACGGCATTAGCATTCCCAAATTTGGTGGATGGCATTTGGTGGCGAAGAGGTTAGAGCTATTGACGAAACGTTTCAGCAACGGGAGTAATATTGCTCTGGAGATGCAAGATGTGATGACGCATTTACAGGCTCAAGAATCAGAAGGATGGGAGGAGAGAAATCGACAGAGAAGAGTATCTGCAATTTAGCTGTACCATCTGAGGATTTGGGATCCGGCCAGGAGCCCCCTGTGATTATTCAAGGGAACAAGGAGTAAAGATAGGGGTTGTATTTTCATAGACGATGGTCAAAGTGTTGTCAAAATACAATGAAATGAAGTTATCATATCCCTAGCTAATTCGGGGCCATAAGGGGTAGATAATTCATCTCTGGAGGACAAGCCAAGGAATACTCTGGACGTAACAATTAATTTGATTGACATATTTCAAATCCCTTTGCTCCATAGAGATGGTGGATCATTGAAACGAAATATCTAGGGGTGTCCCTTAACATAAAAAGTTAACATGCAATCGATTGATTTCTCACTCTGCATTACATAGACCCGAAGATAGAAAATTCCATCACATCAAGACGATGAGCCTTCGCAGTTCACAAAATGTCAACCAATGAAAGATTGAATGGCCGGCTCAAACAAAAGCAACGAAAAACCAGAAGCAAACATTGCAGATGCAGGGCGAACCACAGAGAGCTTTTCCTAATCATGCAAAGCGGACCCGTCATTGGATTCGCTGAAACATTAGTACCGCTGTTAACAAGCGAAGGTGAAGATTCCCCAGGCTATTCGATTTTAATATGTTCTATTTTCGGGCTGCGGCTCCAGGTTACGGCACGCCCGTTGTCGAATTTAGAACGGAGATGATGGAATTTTAACCGGCTAGGAAATATCATTTTGTGGAGCATTGGCGACATTAGGTTGTTTGTGAGACAGAATCCGAAGCTGACAGTTAAATCAAGGCACGGCAGCGACCCATTACACAATAGAGAAGGCTGGCCAAAGATGGCAGAATGACAACTCATCCCTTTGTTTTCTTTTCTTTTCCCAGTTCCTCTTGATACTAATGACAAAACGGTGCGCAAGTCAGGCAAACTGGTTAAACGGAACGGAGTACAACCGTTCGAATCATTAATCGTGCTTCGTGCTTTTTAGTGTTTTGTGAAGTACACAAAACAGGTTCAGTAATCACCAACAACCCCTTCAAACACTTTGATAGCATTTTTCACAGTGCTTCTAGTACTTGTTGCGTTGGCGCCAGTTACAATCCTTGAATCGATATGACTGAAGTCATCGAAATTTTCTGAAGGTGGCAAGTAATGAGCGTCGACAGCCTGAGCCATCTCCTCCACCGTTCTGAGTCCATCGTCTCTGATTTTATCAATAACCTTGAGCTCAACTTCGCCCTTCGTCGTGAAGCCTGTGATTTCTTTGTCCTTCAAAATCGGATCGCCCTCCGGGGTATGCATTCCCGCTAGAATAACCGGGGCTTGGTCCACGGCACCGACCACTCCGCCACGGTTGTATATGTCTTCGGCAATAGCCTGCAGGTGGTGGGCGTGTGGGAAGTCATACATGGCGCCATGACCTCCAGCTGCGAAGAAAAGCCCATAGTCGTGTGGTGCCAAATCTCCAGCTTTGAATAACTGCTGATTGATTTTCTCATGGAAGGAATAGCTGGAGTTGCGAAGAATCCTCTGGTCTTCGCGGGATAGATGATGCGGCTCTAAGGAATGATCATCATAGGCAAATGAACCTGTCTCTGATGCGATATCGATTTCAAAACCTGCTCCCACAAGCTCGTTGTACGGAAGTAGGGCCTCTGGAAAAGAGAGTCCTGTTTTTTTCCCATCCAGATAGAACGGGGGATTGGCACCGCTTACGGCGATCAAGGCTTTCCGCGGGAGAGAAGACATATTGCCTGATGAGATAGCAATAGCTGACTATGTATTGATCACGATAAAGTTCGAAAATATTGATAATTCTTGAATTGGGAGGAGAGAACGCTTCAGTCTCACACTTGACAATGGACAGCGGAGGGAGGAGGCAAATATATATACTTGATGTTGTCTTTCAAGCTTTAGCTTGAGAAGTGAATAAAAAGGCTAATTAAACAATGCATCATAGCCTTCAGAGATCTTCCTCTTTTGATATGTTGTCAAACTCAAAATCCTCTTCTTGGCAGGGTCCCCATGGTGATTATCCTTCTTACAGAATGCTTAAGTCGCTACCAAAAGTTTTACTTTCACTAAAAGAAAATATGACGAACACCTAGAATGTAGCCTTTTGTCTAGGGTCACGCAGGCCTGAAGCCACTGAGACTCCGGCTGGGAGTATCATAAGTCTTAACTGAAGTCTTTAAACACCAATGTTAATCTCAAGCCTGTTATTGGTTATGTTTTCCAAGGATAAATAATGTGATTTACTCCGATTTTTGAGTGCCCCTAGAAGGTTAAAATCTTTTGATAGCGGTTTCCGTAGCGAAAGCGGATGATAAATCGTGACCCCACCATTTTTCTTTTATTCTGAAATGACGTATTCATCTATTATTGATGAGCAAGTTAGGCGGCTCAACAGTTGATCGCCATGGTTAAGAAAAGTATATCCACAACCAGCCGGTCATCTGGATAGATCGCTTGTACAGCTGCAGCACGTAAAGACATGGATCAGGTCCACCAAAATCGAACCAAACAGGATCCAAGAGGAATTTCCATATGGTTCCAGGTTTTAGCTCACATCTACCATCCGATTCCACTAATGTTAGCTTCCTCCAGTGGCTCAATCATCCTCAGATCCAAAATGGTTGCTTTCCGTGATAGGTTTAGCTATTGCCCCTTCTTCCTGAAGTCGTTCGGTCTGCTTCCGCCATAAATTCGCCAGATAATCGGAACTGCTTGCTTCTTCAAGACCTTTATCCTCACGAACTCTGACAAATCTTGGGAATCGAAGACTAAGTCCTCGCTCATCGCTAACGAGCCCAATTGCCGCTGTGTACGTGGGGCTCAGGGTAATGTCTGCAAATGCTACTTCCCAGACTTCCTGCGGCTCGAACCAAACCTCTGGTTCGCTTCTGTAGTCCACATAGCTCGGTCTTGATATAATATTATCACTTCCTTCTGCATACTTTTCCTTATTTGCTTGATAGAACTTGTCTGTGAAACCGGATATGCACTTGGTGACAGCTTCAAGCATGCCAGTTTCAGGATTTCGAACGGCAAGAAGGATAGGAGACCACCATTTGGCCTTCCTGCCTTGTCCGTGCCAAGCTGCAATCGGGATTAAGTCCAAAGTATCAGATGCAGCATTGTAATCTTTCTTCACTTTAAGCCACGACTCGAGCCGCTTATCTGGCTCATAAGTAGAGAGCAGGGATCGCCGAGCTCTAGTTTTGTTGTTACCGTTTGGTTCAACAGGGCCTGTTGTTAATAATAAATCACTGTTAAGGTTCGGCTCTGCAACAGATTCATATTTAGATAATTCAGGTTGAACAGAATCATCGAGCAACTTAACCATCAGCCCCTCGCATTTCGCATCAATAGCTTCCTTGAAAAAACTCAGCACCGCTTCCGAATCAGACGATGTCGCATCAAGATTTTTGACCCAAGTGAAATGGTGTGGAACCTCGATGAACAGACCTCGAAGGAGCTCTCGTCTCTCCCGGAGTGGCCTCTCTAGTAACGGTTCACCATTCAAAAGCATGAGATCAAATGCGAACAAGCATACACTAATCTCGATGCTCTCGATGCCAACATTCTTTTTAGCACGGTTGGTAAGAGTCTGAAATGCCAATAGCTCCCCAGTTTCTTGGTTCACCGCAACAATTTCCCCCTCTAAAATAAAACTGGATACACCCTCACCCCGAATCCGAGGGATTAGGGCAACCAAGTCAGGATATTTGTCCGTCATGAGTTCCAGATGTCGAGAAAAGATGGAGACTTTGCCTGAAGAATCACAGTGTACTTGGGCCCGTTGTCCGTCATACTTATATTCGCAGGTAAAAGCTCTCCCTTGGAGTTTGGTAAGCATCTGCGCTAGATCCCTTGTTATGCTTCCCAGCATTGGGTGTAATGGCACATGGAGAGTTAGCCCACATCTCACAAGAAGCTCATCTGAAATACCGATTTCCAAAAGACATGATACTAAATCGTCGTAGCTGGGATGTCGAGCATAAGAAGCTTTCACGATTTCCTCCGCCCTGCTGTAGATGCTCGCCATTTCTTCCCTTTTGAGTTTTGATAGCTCGGTTCGGTTGTTTACAAAGAAATCTTTCGTAGAAGGTCTAGAGTAAAGAAAAGCTCTAGCCAGAGCAATGAGCATGGTTGTTTTCACCGCGCCAATGCGGAGATGCTGTACAAGTGTTCGCACAATGTATCTGCTTTCCTCCGCGCCTCGCGCATCTTGGAGGAGTTTCTCAACGATTCGTTGTTTGATTTCCTGGCTTCCCGGCCCCTTGCTTCTAGAAATTTTCAAGAGAGATTCGTAGACTCCTCTAATTGATAGCGGTTTTGGCTTCCTTAACGTAAACGTCTGCCTTTTCTTCGCCTCGAAGGCAACATCCCCTGCATCACCATACTTATCCCACAGAGTTTTCAATCCTTGGTTGTTTAATCCATATGCAGTTTTCAATGCTTTTGATATAGCAGACCCGCCCAACCCTAACTCCACTGGAACATATGGAGGGGCAATCGCATTGGTTGCAAGCCACACTGCAAAAATGAGACTGTCCGGGTCAGCTTCTATGAGTAACCTCAGGAGATTGACTAGTGTATCGACAATCTTAATCCGGCTTTGAGTGTTATTGACGAGAACAAAAGCTCTCGTAAGAATGGCATAAGATGCGTGGCCCCCTTCGAGCGCCCAGTGGGCCCGCAAATTCTCTGCATAAGATGAAGGTTCAAAAGTGAGAGGACTTTGGTCAAACGGTATCGACTGGGAAATAGTATCCTCAGCGCTAGAAGAGATTTGTAATGATAAGACTCTATTCGGTTTCCCATTCCCAGAAACATCACCACACACAGAGGTACCATGAGTCTGTAGTCGAGTGCCAAATTCCTGTGTAAGCCCTTCGGGTTTGGTTTCCAGTGTCGACGGATGCTGGTAGCCCTGGAGGTTACTAGAGCACTGATTACCGGATTTAGCTTCTTCATCCCATTTCGCCTGCAATTTGCGCGCGAGTGCCTCGTCCGCTAACGGGGTCCCGGGTTCCAGTTGAACAGGAGTGATTGTTGCCGAAGCAGATTTTTGGCTCCGGAAGAATGATTCGATTCCTCGAGTCCGTTGGTTCGCCGGTCCAGGCTCATTTAACTTGCGCTTTTTAGCAGGAATAGGCATATCCGGTCTCCATGAGAGAGATGTGATGGTTGGGAATGATGGGTTGGATAAACAAAGAAGAGGTTGGTGTGCAGTTGGTAGGTGTTAGTTACGTAGGTAGCTAGTAAACTACTAGTTAGTTGTCTGGAATTGAGCGGAGAGCTTCAGGTGGTCCGAGCTCCCAATTCCTGCTCACTTGGAGGCTCTGTTGTTAGTTACGTGTCTCCTACGCAGAACACCAAGGACTGAGTATTCGCCCTCAAGGTATCCAACAACTCGCGGCTGATTGGGATTCTCGCAATGGCAAGAGAGCAGATGCTACATGAGTCTGTGGAGGCAGTCCGAGTCGAGGATTATTTGAATGATATGATCCAGACCGGACAGGACTTGCGGAATTTAGACGCCATCCTTCAGAACCTTCAGAGCCAGCAGGAGCTTCAAAAAAAACAGGTATGCCTGCATGCCTCTAGATCTACAGATTTTTCTTTCATTCCGTTGACGGGAACCTCCTAGCTTCATGAAGCGAGGGACATTCTCGCCAATGCCATTCAGACGTCGAAGGAACACAGTGAAAGGGTGCGCAAGGAGGCTGAGGCCTTTAAGAAACAGCAGGAGGATTTGGATAAACGACTTTTAATTGTTACCCAATCGGACACCAGCGAGAAGGCAGCCAAGGCATTCGAAATCAGCATGGAACGCCTTCGCAGATTGGACATCGCGAAGAATTATATGGGAATTTTACGTGAGGTAGATGATCTTAGGTTTGTCGAATGAATTCTTAAGATCTGGCTATCAACCTTTACTGAAATAGTGTAGTAAAGAGATTTTGGAGATCCTTGCGACCTCTCCTCGCCTGGCTCTCCGTCCGTATGCACGATTACGAAACCTCTCGTCTGGCATGAAATCTGCCCAACTTGCAGCAGAAGGAGCTGCGCCTCATCTAGTCGACTATGCCGAGAAAACAGCAAATACCTTACGAGAGCAAATAGCCAAAGTATTTGAAGATAACTTAGAAGAAGTCCTAACAAAAATGAAATGGCCAGGGAAAGAACTTGACATTCCGGACGGCCTCATAAACGACTGGACCGATGCAGTAGAATTATTGCTAGAGCTGCAAGAACCGTGAGCGAACCCATGGAACAGCATTGTTCAAACTACGCATTCTAACCTTTATACACTTCAGCGAACTTGAAAGTAGTGCAAAACCTCTCTGCCCTCCATCTACACGATGGGAACCACCTGTTCTTCTGCCTCTGCAGGTGATGGCCCGTCCTCTTGAGCTCCGATTCAAGTACCACTTCAGTGGTGATAAGTCGACAAACAGATTAGACAAGGTATGTGTTGTCTAAAGTACATATCTTGTCACAAGATGCAGATCTAACACTCTTAGCCTGAATACTTTTTGTCTCATGTTATCGACCTGATCAACACCCACGGCGATTTTTTTGCTATTTACCTTCAGGCCATCCTCGACAAAAAGGCCAAATCTGCCGACTCAGGTATCCGTTGGGCATATGCTGATGCAGTGTCATCTTTCATCACCTCTCTCGTCCCTATGGTTCGCCAAAAATTGAGCTCTGTTCTTCCAAGAATAGTTGACCATCCCCAACTTTTAAGTCACTTTATCCATGAGCTCATGAGTTTTGATACCGAAATCCGAGACGTATGGAATTACACTCAGGATCGGTATTCTTCAGATGCTTGGAAAGGATTGACGTGGGAGGTTCTCGTTCTCCAAGATTGGTTTAACCATTGGCTAAAGGTGGAAAAAGATTTTGCATTATCCCGCTATCAGGATATCATTGACGGCGAGGACAGTGGGGAGATAGACTATGATGGGGTTGAACCGTCGGCTACGAAACCGACCAAGGCTGCAATTAGGGTCAATGATCTTCTTGAAACTATTACGGAGCGGTACAGGCCTTTGTCATCATTCAGTCAAAAGCTGCGTTTTCTTATAGACATCCAAATCACGATCTTTGATCAATTTCATCTACGGCTACGATCTGGCCTTGAAGCGTACCTTGCAATGACGTCTGCAATTGGCCGCACGGTACAGGGTTCTTCAGGCACAGACACGAGTTTGGAGGGTGTGGCAGGGCTGGAGCGACTCTGTCGGATATATGGTAGTGCAGAATACCTCGAACGGAAAATGCAGGATTGGAGTGATGATGTGTTTTTCTTGGAGCTCTGGTCTGAACTCCAAGATAGAATCAAGCAAAACAGCCGTACAGGAAGACCTGTAGCAGGACCAATGAGTATTTCCGATGTTGCCGCCCGCACCTCATCAACAGTGGCCAACAATAATGAAAGCGGCGGAAATCAGACTGAAGGGGCCCTTTTTGACGAAACAGCGTCTGCATACCGTGGACTGAAGACGAGATCGGAATCCATCATTATATCAACGATGATATCAAGTGCCCAATCCGCACTTCGCCCATACTCTCGGATATCTACTTGGGCATCACTTGCGCCACCATCAAACACCAGCGGGCACTTATCAAATTCATCCGTCGAGTTAGCCGTCATTCTTACAGTCCTCTCTAATGAGATCTCATTTCTCCATCGACTGCTGGCGATGGCTCCTCTCCAGCGAATTACTCGCCAACTCCTGCTTTCCATCCAAACATATATATGGGACAACGTACTGATGCGGAATTCATTTTCAACAGCTGGTGCGTCCCAGCTTGCGTTAGATGTCGATAACATATGTAATGCTGTCGACCTGGCCACGGGGAATGGAATGGAGTCAAGAAAAGTTATGCGAAAACTCGAAGACGGATTGCTCCTGCTCAATTTGAAGATTAAACCTGCACAGGATCATGATGATGCATCAACGGCCGAGCGTGATGATACTCCACATTTGTCGCTTTGGGACGTTGAAAAGCGGCTTTTTGCAAATAACGAGAGCGCGAGAGCCTTGTTGGGTGAATTAAACATTGAAACTTTGACGGAGGCGGAGGCGAGGGCAGTGTTGGAACGACGGGTGGAAGTACGGAGTTAGGGATGTTGGGATCTATGACCTCCCGTCATCACCATGTGTGTTGTTTATCATCCGAATGATACCTACCCTTGCACGGAAGTAATTTTATCCCAGTTACCAGTTCATGTACTTATTGATTTTCTTAATCCATTACGCCAGTGCTAGCAGATGTATATCAGATATAGTACATCAGGGTAGTAAACATAGCCGTAACACATACAGGGGACAACTGTCAAGTGTTTTGACCACCTCCGCAGCCGTTCAACCAAAGGTGCCAAGTTTTGTTTGCTTGATCATTGCTATTATGGCATACTCATGCTCAAAGCTTTAAATTTATAGCGATGCAATTCGTGACATCACTCTTTTCGCCCATGCCTAGAATGAAATTTAAATTACGTAAATCCACGCTAAGGAAACCTCATTTTGTTTCAGCACATTTTCAGATATACATACATGTATTTGAACATAATGGTTTAAATTAATAAACCGCTATTACGTTGTAGCCTAGCTAGATGTATGTATTTGATGAACAACTGGCCCATGCCCGTGTTCCGCAGGGTTTCCCATACGGAATGGCTTCGCTCCCGCAAAAGGGTCAGGGGGATGTGCCACTGGTCCATACCCATGCTTGGCTGGATTTCCCATACGAAATGGTTCCGCGCCCGCAAACGGGTCAGGGTCATCAATGCTATCCCCACGAGCACTCTGTTCAACAACCTCTGGCCCAATGTCCAAAATAGCAGCCAACAGAGCTTCAACGGTCTCTTTCTTTGTCTGGACGTTAACCACACACCTGAAAAATTTACCGTCACCAGCGGATGGATCGCCTTCTGCTGGCGGCGCATAGTCGATCATGAATCCTCGACTGACTAGCCTTTTTGTTATTTCTTGTGTTATCTTGCTATTTCGCTTTCCTCGTTCTTCCTCATCCAATTGTTTACCGCCTACTTCCTTCCCTCTGGGGAAAACGAGTTGTTTGTTGGGAGCATAATAAAAGGCAACTTGGAGGCATGGGGGTGGGTTCTCGCTGATAAGAATAAAGTTTGGCGAGTTGGAAATAGCTGCCGCAAGATCAGCGGCCACATCACAGGCGGAATCGATTTGCCGTTCATAACCCTCCGAGCCATAGTAAATCCAACTCAGGTAGAACTTGAGGGAGTCAGCTCGGCGGCCACACTGTAACGTCAGGTCGGCAAGGTCCCAGACCTCTGGGCATTTCACGTCGTTGCCATTCAACCCGGCCTCTAAATAATCATCGTGGAATAGATAGCCTGCCGGGAGTGTATTTGCGCGGTGGAATTGTGTCATGTCTGCGCCAAGCAGAAATGAACAAGTCACCGGCACACCTAGCATTTTGTGCGGGTTTACAGTAAGACTATCTGCTAAATGGCTGCCAGCAAGTTTCCCTCTTTTTTTCTTGGAGAATGCAAACGAACCGCCCCAGGAGGCATCAACATGCAACCAGAGGTTATATTTCCGACAAATCAACGCAATATGTTCCAAGGGGTCAAACGATCCAAGTACCGTTGTCCCTGCGGTCGCATTGACATAAAACGTCGTCCTGCCTTCATTCTTTGCCTTGATGACAAGCTCTTCAAGGGACTGGGGAATCATCTGTCCCTTTTCGTCAACAGGAACAGACCAAACCGCGCTGCCCCCAAATCCAAGCATCCAGGCTGCCTTCTTTATAGAATAATGCCCATGAGTGCTCGTGAATATAACAAATTTAGATCCGTCGCAGCCATCCTTCTTGGTCTTTGGAAATAGAGTATTCCGGGCTATGACAATCGAAGTAGCATTAGCAGCGGAACCTCCCTGAACAGATATTCCGCCAGAGTTAGGCCCGTCGAAGCCAAAAAGGTTTGCCAGCTGTTTCGAAGTATACTTTTCAATAACGGTCAACGCAGGCGACACTGGATATATATGAACATTCGTATTTAGTGCAGCGATAATCAATTCTGCCGCTAATCCCGGAGCATTGGTAGACGCATATAGCTTGTCCAGAAACCCCTGATGCCATGTGTTGACTGAATACTGTAGCACTTGGTCTAAGATTCGAAGAAGACCTCGTTGGCCCTCACCAGAGGATGGAATTTGGAGATTCATAGTAGCTTGCAATTCCTCTGGTTTCACGTATTGTACTAAGGCAGAAGGCTGGCGGGGAGCGTCTCCAGCCTTGGAAGAGCTGAAATCATCGTGATCTGCAGCCCGTATAAACGATACAAGTCGTTCTTGGACAGCGTTTAATAGCTACAGGAAAAGCACACCATGATCAGTGAACTGCTTTATGCAAGAAGCCAACACATGAATTTCAGGAGGGAAAAATGCAACTTATTGACACACCGGTAAACACTAGCTCCACTCACATTTCGAACTTCCTCGCTCCTCTCCAGCAAGTCACCTCCTGAAGCAATCGTGGGATCTTTTGAAGACATGATTACTTGCTGGTAGTATTCATGACTTCACGTTACCATATCGACCCTAATTGGATGTTGGAGATGGCCATGGAATGGACACCAAGGAAATATATAGGAAAGATAAAATTTGTTCATCAAAAGACTGCGACATCGGAATTTTATTTTGCCGTTCATATATCCTTGGGAATGTATCAATGACGTAATTTAGGTACTGCGCCACTCCCCAATGAAACGAAATATAAGTTCAAATTTTAAAGATTCCGCGACATTTTCTTAGGAACGACTATTATTAGGATGTTGTAGGTATTTTTTTTGATGGGGTGTTAGCTGGTTCTTTTGAACCGTTTGCCTTCGCCGCAAATCTAGCCCTTGCTAGATCTATGTTTGACTTCGGTTTATTTGTCAAAGTGTTCAGATTTACTTCGGCACTGTCTTCCAATCCCTTGGCTATTGCAATCCAGCTTCCTCTTTTCCTCTTATATAAATCCATAGACCAATTCCTCCATACAGCTCGCCCAACAAATGAATCTCGAAGAGCGCGTTCGTGCACAACCAGCTCTTCAGCAAATCGTTGCTTAACAAAGATTAAATCCCTCGTTGCCGGCCAAAGGGCATCAACAACATGAGATCCGCTAGAGTGTAATGCCAGTTCAGCAATCTTTCCTGACAACCTAGAAGTTATTTGACGACGGAATTGAGGAGTTGAAGTTGGAAGTGTCAGTGCATCTTGAAGGACGTGGGAAACAACTGGATCCTGAGCGATAGAAATTAAAGTTTCTGGGGTAACTGCGAGAAGACTTGACTGTACTAGTTCGCAGAGAGGACCGGTGGACTTAAGCATTGCCTGCGCGAGGAGAGATCCATGTAATTGCTCTGGAGAGGAAGTATTGGAAGAAGATGTAGTACCGTCATTTTCCTTGTTAGACCGCTGCAGTTTCAACATGTTGTTAATCCTTGAAACCGCATCATCCCCATAAGCCGACAAAAGGGTAGCCGCGAGAGGACCTAGATCTACACCCCGGACAATGCCTCGCTCAATCAAAGCTTTTATGACAGTAAGCCGTGAGCGCTCCACTAAGGGCGGAACTTCAGGGAGAATCAGGTCCATGGCACTCTTTAGATCTTCTTTGCTTAATCTTTCCAAAATTCGCACAACAACATGTCCAGCAATCTCGTTCCTTGAGAATGATCCTATTCGCTCCCGAACTATAATTTTGTAGAATAGCTTAAAAAACTTTCCTGGGGCATCTTGGACTATCGTTTCCAATAGTCGCGAGCCAACGGGGTCATAAAAGAGGCCCTTTAGGAATGTTGCGCTCTCACCGTCTTCCTGCAAGTTCTCATCCGGGACAAGTCTCCGTAATACGGAATCGGCATCCTTAGCTTTTGATTTTCCCATATGACTGAGCTCGACTGATAATAAGACTTGTAAAACGGGATTTCCAACGGGATGAGTTGCGAGGGCTCTCAGATAAGTGTTATCGAGACCAGTAACCAAATCTTTCATCATTTTCTCCAAGGCTTTGTTGAACGAAGTTGGAACAGCCTGTTTCTCTGAAATTGAAGGATCCAGTTGTGTGCCAACTTTTGACGCCAGATACTCCTTTTTGCGACTCGCGATAACCGTAGTAGTCGACGGATTGCGCAGAGGTTTGCCAGCCAGTACCAAAAGAAGCACCCTTATTGTATGAGACGCGAATCGCTCAGTTAGCAAGTAACCCCAGTTACCCTCAAGCTCAGAAATTGCTTTCAAGAACAGATCCTCTAGCTGTAATTCACTTGTTGAATCCTCCTCCAAATTTTCCTTCTCCTTGGATGACTTTTTCTTCATTTCCGATGTTACATACTGCGCAGCATGAATAAACAAGCACTCGCAACAGTGGCTCGCGAATCGATGTTGGACGAGGTCGAGGAAGTGACCAATGAACTTGCTGAAGAGGCGTTTAATCTGACTAACGGTAGAAGCTGAAATCAGTTTCTCCATCAGTCTTGAGCATGACTGGCTGCAGGCAATCTTCAACTCCTTCCCGTTGGCTTCTTCGTATACTCGTTCTATAAAAATAGATTTCTCTTCCTCGGTCTCGAACTGGTTAAGTTCGAGGAGACCGCTTGCATGACTAAAATATTCCTGCTCCTCAATATCCAGGAGCCCATAAAAGGCGGTTCCCGTGGAGTCCACTAGCTCCTCATCGAGTGGGATATAGTCGCCCCTTATCTCCAGTTGCTCATACGAACGATTGGGGTAATTGGAGACATCCGAGGATTTCTGTCGTTTCAGCACCGTAGGGTCAGTGATTACATCGTCTCGCTTTCGTTTGGCTTCGGCTCTGCGTCCACGCTTTTGCTTTTCTCTAGGCATGGTGAAAACCCTTTCTCATCTGGCCTTCATTCAATTTAAAATTCCAATAGAACAGACGTCTACGGAAGAATTCAACCAAGAAACTCAAGGCAAGCTCTAATTGACTTGTTCGTTGCTTATCCAACTTTTTTTTTTTTTTTTTTCTTTTTTTCTTTTTTTAATAAGCGGTGGTCCAAGCTTCCCACCTAGCGGCTTACGTTATCAGTCTATCGACTAACTAACGTAATTCCACACCGAGTCGGCCACCAAATTTCTCCACCTACTAATTTAACTGCTCATTCAATTCAACGCGCAATTATGCCACCAAAATGCAAGAAAAACTCTTCAAATTCAGTTGAGCAAGAGGGGAGGATTGAACTCGCGATAAAATCTATTCAAAATGATGAAAAGCTCTCAATTCGTGAAGCTGCAAAGCTATTTAATGTGCCTAGGTCTACTCTTCAAGATCACCTCAAGCACCGGCCCTCACGGGTGAATTTACGCGCAAACTCTCACAAATTATCTGCTGCTGAAGAGGATAGCCTAGTTGAATGGGTGCTGGACCAAGCTAAATGAGGATTCCCCCCCCAGCTGGCATTTGTTGAAGATATTGTTAATTATCTTCTTACCTTACGGAATTCCACTGCCTCCACTACCTCCCCCCCTCGGGTCAGCAAGAACTGGATTTCAAAGCTGATTAAACATCGTACGGAGCTCCAAAGCCGCTATTCCAGACGCTATAATCATGACCAGGCCAAGTGTCAAGATCAGCAGGTTATAAAGGATTGGTTTAAGACCTTAGGAGATACAATTGCTGAGCATGGGATTGTGCCAGAGGATATATACAACTTTGATGAGACTGACTTTGCTATGAGGCTCTGTGCCACTACTAAGGTCATTACTAGTAGTGAGCACTATGGCAGAGAAAAGCTCCTACAGCCTGGAAACCGTGAATGGGTGACTGTAATTGAATCAGTCAACGTGTCAGGATGGGCTCTACTTCCCTATCTCATCCTCAAAGGCCAGGGCTTGTTGGAAGGTTGGTTTGAAGGCCTTCCAGAAGGCTGGAGGCTAGATGCCAGTCCAAATGGCTGGACTACTGATGAAATAGGCTTGAGATGGCTTCAACAGGTGTTTATTCCAGCAGCAGATCGTCGCAGAGTTGGCAGATCTATCCTTCTTATCCTGGACAGGCACGGCAGTCACCTTACCCCAGAATTTGACCAAATCTGCAAGGATAATGCTATAATATGCCTTTGCATGCTGCCTCATTCCTCTCACCTTCTGCAGCCACTAGATGTGGGTGTTTTTTCAGTTTTAAAGTGAGTGTACGGAGATCTAGTTCAGCAGTGAATGCAGCTTGGATTTAATGCCATTCAGAAGGCAGATTTCCTAGATGCCTACCCTGCAGCAGGTGCTGCAGCCTTCAAACCTCAGACTATTCAAAATGGCTTCAAGGCAACTGGAATAGTGCTCTTTCAGCCTGACTACGTCCTCCAGCAGCTGGATATTCAACTATGGATCCCTACCCCCCCACACAGCAGCTCTAGCAATTCAACCATGTCCTGGGTGCTTCAAAACACCTAGTAA
The DNA here is from genome assembly GCF_000150705.2 of Paracoccidioides lutzii. Lineage (NCBI taxonomy): Eukaryota > Fungi > Ascomycota > Eurotiomycetes > Onygenales > Ajellomycetaceae > Paracoccidioides > Paracoccidioides lutzii. The sequence goes on along the minus strand of NW_015440968.1, from coordinate 509,830 downwards.
TCCCCAGCAATTACACTGGCAGGTGAATAAGATCAAGGGCTTAGTGGAGGGTCAGCCTCAAGGCTTTGTGGAAGGTTTTGACCAAATTATCAAGGCCTGTGAATATGGGATGGTCAGTGTCACAATTATGAAGAAGCAATACCAGGATATATTCAACACCAATGAGATAGAGAAGCAAAAGCGCAAGAGATCTAGGCGCTGAATTGGGCAGGAAGTAGGAGGTTTAACTAGTGAAGAAGTTCAAAGTCTTCTAGTAGGCCCTATAGAGCCTGCAGAGCCTGTTGAACAGCCAGTTATTCAACCCCCCAAGCCTTCAGCTGCTGAGCCCGCAGCACGCGTACAAGCGCCACGAAGATGCAGCAATTGTGGAATGCTTGGGCATACAAGACTAAGATGCCCTCAACCAAGTGTAATTTAATTTAATTTAATTAAGCTTTGCTGCGTTGAGATAATTTGAATTAAAAACTACCTAGTTGGGATTAAGTGAATTTGCTGGCCGACTCGGTGTGGTGGCCGACTCGGTGTGGAATTACGTTAACTAACTAGTTAAACCAATGCGTCAGGATGGTCAGCGCCACTATTATGAAGAAGAAGCAATACAAGGATATATTCAATGTGAATGAGATAGAAAGCAAAAGCGGAATAGATCTAGACATCAAATCCAACACGCAGGAGGTCTAACTAGGAATGAAGCTCAGGATCTTATTATTCCATCCGCTGCACCTGTTGAACAGGCAGTTATTCAACCCTGTGAGCCTCTGCCATCTGAGCCTTCACCACGCCAATGAGCTCCACAACGCTGCAGCAATTGCAGCACTCTCAGGCATACAAGAATAAGATGTCCTCAACCTAGTGTAATTTAATTTAATTTAATTGAGTGTTGTGGCGTCGAGATAATTTGATTTAAAATCTAGTCAGTTGGAATACGGTGATTTTGTGATCTGCTCGCTTGGGAATTACGTAGTTAACTAGTTGGTTACCAACAGGGAATTGCAAACGTTGCAAACATCGGTCGACCTTATCTTCGCTCAAACCTAGACGAGAATATGTTTTGTATGTTCGGAAACTAATGGAATTATCATTAATTAGATTCAAAAAAAGACAGATCGTCTCAACCAGTGATTGAAGTAGACAACGCTGCAAAGATCCAGAAAATTGAGTGGGGCTAAAACCAGCTAACCCACTTCCCATAATACACACACCTACATACACTACACAGACGATATATTACAGAAATAACTTTTGTAGACTTCAAATGCCGACACCGAAGTAAAGTGTATCAAACTCCAGAATACACCGCAGTAACATTTCTTCCGCACTCAATTCGCTGCTCCAGAGTTACCTTCCTTCCGTCTAACTTTATGGTACGGCGAGGAGTGATCTGGAACCGATTCTCGTCACGTTGGTTGTCACGGATGTCAACATCAGCTGGAGGGCTTATGTGCGTCGGGGACGCGATATTATTTCTTTTTCCAGTGCCTAGTTGGTAAAACTCATTGCCACCCCACCAGAAAGCGTCCGCACCCCAGTAGGTATCCGTTTGGGAGCCATTTGTCGATCCTGAAACATTGGTAAAGTTGCCCAGAACAGCGGCGGCGTGGGTTGCTCCTACTGAAATGTGGCGTATACCAATGGGCACGATCTTCTGTGCGGTATCACTGTATTCAGATAAGCCACTTAGAGCCTTCACTTTTGAGGGTTTGTTTTGAATGTGGGTCCATTTTCCATTCCCGAGGACACCATATAGTCCCTTTCCACAGCTCCAAACATCTGTAGTGACACGGCCAAGATCCGTAACAGCGGTTGGAATCTCCAGGGAACTAAGAACTCTCTTAGCGCTAACGATGAAAAAGCTGTTTGTGCCCCCAGCGGCAATTCCTGTTGCTTTTATCTGATAGGCGCTGGCTGGATAAAGATGCTCCAGGGGAAGAATTTCTGGTGTATCGTTGAATGGAGTTAGGATATTTGTATCCAAACCTAACTGACCGGAGACATTATCACCAAATACGAAGACCCGCCCAGCTTTATCAAGTACCAAAGAATGGCAATCGCCAGCTGCGATATTGGTAATATATATTCCACGTAGCGTGCTAACTTCGTGGCATAGGTCATATGGCCCCTTGGGTCGATTGTTCCACGTCAGCCCTGGAATACCAAGCTGACCACGCGAAGGGAAATGTTCTGAGCCAACAGCAGCAGAAAAGACGCGACCAGAATTCGTCAACAAAAGTGCATGTTCCAGTCCTCCACTGATTGCGATCACCCTTTCACCCAACCCAAGTTGTGGTTGAAGCGGGCGGTAACTCAGCTCAGCCTGCGTTCTCCAAAAGGGAATCCAGGAGCTTTCGTAAGGTTTTCGGCCATTCTCCTGCTCAGATTTTGATACAGGGAGTGAATAAACATTTCCATTTGACGACAACGCAATGATCCGGTCTACTGAAATGCACAAGGACACAAGGTCTTTGCCTTTGAGAGTCTTGGTTGGTTTGTAATCAGTCCTTGAATAGCCTTTGCCCCATTGGATCAAATCTCCATTTTCTGAAATTGCAGCGCCAAAATTTTGATCGAGTTTGACATCACGAAGAACCATGCCATCAAAATATGGTATCCTTCTTGGAGCCTTGATGACATATTCATTCGAGTCCGGGTTCGCAACCGATCCTGCGTTTGATCCCCAAGCGTACAACCCCGGACGCTCCCAACTCCTTTTTACCTGGACATGTTGTGGGCTGAGTGACTCTCTGTTTGCTTCTGTTGATAGATTCTTGTCGGGTTTGGCCTCCTGGAGGATGACTTTTGGCCGGAAAAATCTTGATGTTTCATCCTGATTCTCCCGTCTGTCCCTTGTGTAAAAATACCCCAGGGACAGAGCAGCAGTCACCCCTGCTACAGCAACATAGGGGCCTGAGCCTGGTGGTAGAAGAGATCGCTTCGGTGTTTTTGGAGGTTCAGTGGTAGAGTAGGGGCGGCATCGTGGGGAAGAGAAGATTGGTCGTTGGGCGCATTTTGGAGCTATGAAGGGCTGTGACGCAAGTCGTTTGCTACTTCCTTTAAACATTACTTTGTTATTTCAGGGATGTTCCCCACCCATCGGTCAATGTTTTGGGGTTTGAGCAGCTTATCGAGACACATAATGCCCGAGTTAATTGATGTCACTTCATCTACGGAGACTCTGAGGGAAAGTTTATACGGAACCTCGGAAGCTAATTTGCTGACTAATTTTTGTGGAGAATTGGCGGCAAAATCAGGCAGAATTGTTGCTTACCCAGAGACACTTCACAGCTAAATAAAGGTGTCCATTTCAACAAGATGTTGAAGAAGATCTTTAATACCCCACAATATCACAGCCTTCTTGTTGTTTAGAAGGTGGTGACTGCACAGCAATGGAACAGCGATGAGGTAACATTGCCTACTTTTATATTATCATGTTTCATTATGGCCCCTGAGATTGACAATCAACCTCGCCATCCCAGCAACGCAGCTTCACCGTCTGCCAAAGGGGCGGGCGATGCACGAGAAGGTTCAATGGAGGAAATTAAAAATGACGTTGAATTTGCGCAATGGTATGGCTCCATTGGGAGTGAGTTGCTAGAGGTCAGCTATGAAGAATATCAGTATGGTCCCAGTTTTACAGTTTCCTGCTCTGCAACGGCAACAAAACTAATCTCTCCTTGCAAACAGATTGTGTCTTGATGAACTAGAAGCTTCAAAATCGCACCTCGATTCTCTTCTAAATGACACTATGTCTACGCTCGGCCTTTTATCTAGACTTTCCGAATCATTCAAAGCTGTGGAAACGCAAACATCAGCCTTCCAGCACCAGTGTGAGGGGCTACTCTCTGCGCAGAAACGCAGTTCCAGACTAGCCGAAGATATTCACGAGAATCTACAATATTATGACTTTTTGGACCCCGTATCACGGAGACTGAATGCGCCGAGCGCAGGAAATTCCGTGCGGACGAAAGACTTTTCCGACATGTTGAAACGGCTGGACGAGTGCTTGGATTATATGCAGGCTCATGTGAGTGTATGCTCCATTCAAAAAATTTGCTATGACTATATACTAATTGTAAAAGCCTGAACAAAAAGAATCAGAGACATATAGGTCTCGATATCGCCTTCTTTTGACTCGTGCCCTCACATTGATCAGGGGCCATTTCGTATCCACACTGCGGGAGATATCTTCGGGAGTGGCGAAAAGAATTGCAGACCGGCAGCTTAACGATACCACTATGTCTGCTCTTTTATATGCGAAATTTCGCGTGGGTGCTGCAGAGTTAAAGGATATCGGATTAGAAATACAAAAACGAGCAGTGCCACCTGCTGATTCAGAGCAAAGCGCTGAAGCTGAATACCAGAGCTTGCTCAATGAGCTTCACAGTAGTTTTTCAGCTACTAGAGGCAAATTGGTAATACCTGTATTGCGGAAGAGGTTGAACGATATTGCGCAGGCTCCGAGCACATCGAAAGACCTTGTAGCATTTGCACGATCTAGTATCAGTTATATTCGTGGGATTTGTCTCGATGAATTTGAATTATGGGGTCAGTGGTTTCATGGCCAACAAGGGCTTTATGATTTTCTGGAAGCTGTCTGCGAGCCTCTCTACGACCACTTGAGGCCAAGGATTATCCGTGAAACAAAACTTGTCAAGCTGTGCCAGCTCTGCTCACTGCTACAAACTCGTTACTTATCGGATCCCGAGGAAGATGGAGAGTATGCAGACCCGACCCAACTTAACTTTTCTGTCTTGATCCAACCCGCCTTAGAGGATGCACAAACCCGCCTTGTTTTTCGTGCACAGACAATACTACGAGATGAAATTGAGAAATATAAGCCACGGCCTGAGGACCTTGATTACCCAGCTCGTAATCGAAAAAGACCATTACCAGAATCAAATAATTCCAATACTGGGTCGCACAGAAAGCAGTCCTTTGCTGAACCGTCAAGCCCTGTACCGAAGACGCCCGTGGTTGTTGACGAAGAGATTGATTCACCTCAAGAAAAGGATCCCCGATGGGACTTTGATTCCGGGGCCGTTTTTGAGGCATGGTACCCAACTTTGAGAAAGGCAGTTTGGCTGCTGAGTCGTATTTATCGCCTCGTTAATGTATGTGAATAAATACCTAGCACTTCCATCTCCCATTTCTATACGTTCTGACAAAATCATTACAGTCAACTGTTTTTGACGATCTAGCTCATCAAATCGTCCACCAAACCAACGTATCCTTACACACCGCAAGCAGCCAAATATCCGCAAAGGCCTCTCCAGCAGACGCCCAGCTATTCCTAATCAAACATCTCCTCCTCCTCAAACAACATATCGTTGCATTCGATATCGAATTCGTCAGCCCGGACGTCTCCTTTGACTTCTCCGGTGTAACTAACACGTTTTGGGAACTTAGAGAACGCGGCGGTCTCTTCAGCCCACGGAACCTCATGCGGCTAGTTGGTCGTGGCCTGCTACCCCGCGTCGTGGAAAACATGATTGATGCAAAAGTCGAACTAGATGGCAGGTTACGCACGGTAATCAACGACTTCACCAACTCCTTCGCCTCCAGGATGACCAGATCTCTCACCGCGCCAGCCAAGTCCACAAACAGGAGCGAGTCCTATAGTAACGCGTTGCGACTTACTGTCAAAGCGATCGAGATGGAAGTACCCCATCTTCGACAGATTCTTGATGATTACCTGGACGATACGGGGACGACAGAGACGCTTGTGAGCGCGGTGCAGGATTGTGTGATTCAAGTCTATGAGGATTTCTTCGATGGGTATACAGCTATGCTAGAAGCTGGGGCGAAAGTGGAGTCTAATACTAATAATAAAATTGCCCATAATGGTAAACTGTCGCCAGCGGAAAGGAATCAAAAGGCTCATGAGGATGGCGTATGGGATATTGACACTTTTGCAGCATGGAGTGAGGCTGTTTTTAGAGTTGGTGTTACTGGGTTTGAGTCAGGAGGTGAACAAGCTGAGCTTGGCGAAGATAAAGACGACGATGCGACCGTCGTCTAATGAACGTCGAAGCCGCAGCAGGAATAGAAGTTGATGCCACGATGAGTGTTTGCCTGGGCAATCAATATAGCAAGAGAATACACAAGTTCAGTTCATGCCTTCTACATAGAGATGTATATAATTTATACCCTATAGTTCGTCAAACGCAAAGTGCAATACACCCAATCAAATCTTACCATGGAAGAAATGATCACTCAACCCTAGCATTCATAAATAGATGATATATATTTAAAAGTTTCTCCTACTATTTTTATTTTCATTATTAATATGTCTGATATATATTCACAGAAAAAATAAATCGTGAAAAAAAGAGAAAAAGAGTAGCTTTCAAACAAGAAACGCCTTAATCCAGAAGCTCCTTGCCACCATTCACTCACTCTCTTAACCCATATGATTCAGACCAAATTATCATCCATATACATTCCATTCGAATGACCAAAGGAAAATGAAAACCAAAAAGAAATTCCTAAACGGGTATGTCAAAAGTTGCGAAAAGATAATAAGAGAGGCAAGATCCAATGCAAGTAAATGATCCATAAGCAGAATAGAACAAGCGAAGTATTAAAAGAGATCCAAAGCAAAGAGAGTTTCAAAGATTGCAATACAACCATACCAAACTCACCGGTTAAAGAGATTAACACCAATGACAATCCCTGAATATACGCCTGCGTTTTTATTAGATTTGTTTACGACAGTTATCAAAGTCGTTCAGAGAACATGGCGAATCTTCGCATGCAGCTCGGTATCCAAGAAATTGTAGAGTGGATCAGCTTTGCAAAAGGGATGCTGAGACAGCAAAGTCTCTGCAGTTGGTCGTTCGAAGGTGTCACTAAAGTTCCCCAAAAATTTACCACCATTAGTTTCACGTATACAAAAGTTAGGGGGAGCAGGTAGGAAAAGGAAAAAGTAAAAGGAAAACATACATCGTGAAACAATCATACATGAAAGCCAACGCTTCCGGTGTGATAGCCACAGACACATCATCAGGAATCGGCGGAGCCTGGTTCAAACTCCCCAACTTGAAAATCGCCCCGATGGCCTCCTCTTTACTCCACGGTCGTCGGCCCGCGAACATCTCCAGCACCACGCAACCAAGTGACCAAATGTCCACCTTGGCACTGTAACCTTGTCCCTGTGACTGGACAACTTCCGGTGCCATCCAGAACACAGAACCCTGCATTGAATTCGTCACGTCATTGCCGTAAATATTGTCCGTTTTCTTGGAGATGCCAAAATCGGAGATCTTGCAGGTCCCGTCCAAGTCTAGAAGGATGTTGTCCGCTTTCAGGTCGCGGTGTAAGATTCCTTGGTCGTGCAGGTATGCCAGCCCGCTTAAAACCTGACGCGTAAGGGACTTAACGACGCTTTCTTCGAATTTGCCATGTTTGCGCAGACAACTGCCGATGGAGCCACCAGGGATATATTCGAGGTAGATGGAAATGGACAGCTCACCGCGCTCGCAGCCAAGATACTGCACAATATTGGGGTGTTCGAGATGTTGCATCGTGTCGATCTCTTGGTTGAGTGCCGAGACCATCTCTTTCATTTTATCCTTGTCTTGGCCTGCAGCCTTCGGGCTCACTTCCACCTGTTTCACAGCCAGGATCTCACCATTATCAGCATTAATGCCGAGGTAGACCCTTCCATACGTCCCCTTGCCTATAAGTTGACCTCGAATGATTCGGAATGTAGCCTGCCTCTGCGGCACTTTACTCTGCGACCCAGCCCCAACATTCTGCGGCAAGGGAATCGGATGCTCACTCAGCCGACTGCCCGGCTTAACCTGTAAAATCTTCGCGCCGAACATCTTAGTACTTTTCCGTCGAAGTAAAGCGCCCGATTTAGCATTGGAAGCCGTTATGCTCTGATTTCTATGAATCTGATGCGCCCCCTTTGCAACCTCACGGATGGATTTCATACGCGTTAGCCCACCGCCTTGAGATCGATTGATATTCCGCTGCGCAACGTTATTAATTATCCCTTTAGCTTTCAATGTAGATTCATCTGAGCCCAACGTGTCCATGCTGTCCTGTGACATTAGAGAATTCAATGTGCCATGGGCAGCACGGTTTCGCAAGGTTTGGTTATCGGACAGCTCCGCGCCAAGGCTCGATCCTGGTCCCACCACGGGTGACATTGGTGGAGACATCAAGCTCCCTTCCACGTATGGTTCATCCAGATCAACGTCTGGGAAGAAATCATCTAGATGATCAATCATACCATCAACTGGTGGTCTGCTAGCCCAAATGTCATCTCTGATTATTGAATGGCGACGGCTGTCCCTGCTGGTTTCCGGCGATTTTGACGAGCTATTGTCATCATTCGCGGATTTATTGAAGCTTTGTTCTCCACCAGTCTCATTGTCCGTGCTTCGGGTTGACGGTGTATTCGAAGGTTCTACCGTACTTGGTGATTTGAAGCTCACGGACATTCCCTTGGCTGCCCGCGATCCAGTATTGACGGTCAGAGCAGGTTTAGCGGAACGACCCTGACCACCACTAATGTTCTTCATCGGTGCTTTATTTTTCTTTGGCTGCACCCCACCCTTCGCGCCAGCCAATGGTATAGCAAACAGGCCTTCATCTGAATCCTCATCCGAATCTTCTACATGCACAGGAACTCTGGAGAACGAAACTTCCGTCTCCTGGAAATCAAAATCAGGACCAATTGATTTTCGGTTTCGTTGTTTTTGTTGCGATTGTGTATCGGGAAGTGCAGACGCAGGGCTGATGGAATGTGAACAATCAGATTGCAGCGTGGGAACAGCTGACTTCGTTTCTTCAGGCGGAGCAGCGGGGTATTTGGTACTCCCATCCCAATCGTATAACGGTACCCTGAATACAGTATTTCCCTTCCCGCGAGTATACATAGGCACCTTAGGAGAGGAACTTGTTGGACTAGCTCGTCGTCCCCTAGCATTATTGAAATCAACGGACTGCAGTGAGCAACCTTTCCCAGAAACCGGCTCTGAAGAAGAAAGCGGAGAACGTGTAGAAGTCATAGCTTGGTTAGGAAATGGTTTTCCGATAGCACTTGATACTTTCCCAATGCCCGCTAATGCAACTCCAAGACCGTCAGCCAGGCCAGGTGATGGTAGCGCGGGACTTGAAGTCCATTGCTTTTCTCCCCATTCTTCGAATATCTGATCTGAAGGGCTGCGCTTGTGAGCAGAGTCCTTGCGCGGTCTACCCCCTAGTTTCCTGCTCAAAGAGTTGACTTTGCTGAGCGTACTTGACTCCGATGGCGCCGAAGGGGGTTTCCGTAGTGGAACGAGGTTATCGGCCTTCTTATCTTCATATGGAGAAATTCGAGGGGAATCGAAATCTATCACACCATCCCGCCTTATAGAGACTTTAGACGCCTCCTTCAGCTGCTGCTGACTTTCCTGTTTTGATTGAAGATAAGCCTTCTGCTTTCTCTCAGCTTCCCGCCTGTACTCTTCATGCGCAGCATATATTGCCGCTTCTACACCATCGATATCCTGTTCACTGGCATGCTTATTATCACTAACGAAATTCCAAGGTTGAGCTTGTTGATCATATGGAGGTGGTTTGTCCGCATCAAAATTTATCGCTTGCGGTTGAGGTCTGGACGATACACCCCATACATGGTGTCGAGCATCATCGTCTACTGGATTCCTGGCTCGCCGCTCTGCAAATGACAGACCCAAACCGGTGGCTTGTGGTGCTGGTGCAGGTGCAGGTGGTGGAGATGGATGGGCGAGGTGAACGAAAAATTTCAAAGTGCCATGGGGATCTGATTTTGTCCGGCGATTTACGACCAGCATTGTATCACTCAACGGATCCTCGTGTGTAATTTGGCCAGGTTCCGTAAGATAGATCAATGCACTTCCCGGATCCTTGATGCCCAGGCTATTACATATAGTAATGCGCAGTGCGTCTGCTGCATCCACATCCGTCACGTCTATCAACCGATAATTCCACCCATCAGGTGTGGCCAGAGCATATCTCTTTAGTGGTGCGCTATTTGTGGGATTCCTGGATCGTGGTTGGACTTTCTCATAATCTGAGAAAGAAGAGGGTGGCCGTTCTCCAAGGGACATGTCACCACCATCGAATCCAGGTCTAGCAAAAACCGATGTCGGAGGGGGCCCCTGGCGCGTGCCCACCGGACTTGTAGGCGAGTCGGCATTTATTTCCTCAGGGGAAGGATGCATGGAATCAGGACCCTTTTTCCATTTCAGTTTGTGGAAGAATCCCTTACCGTGCTCCTTGGGATACGATTCACCTGTTCCTTGGCGTAAGCCTTGATCCTGTGGTGATGGGCCTTGCCCATTTTTCTTGGGGTCCGGCTGCCTACCAACTCCTTGGCCTCCAAAAAAGCCCTGGGACGAGAAGCCGCGGCTTAACATGGAATCAGAACTGTGTCGTTTATCAGATCTTCCGTTCGCTTCCACAGAGTATGGGACATATTCTTGGTGCCATTGTGACGTAATTAGGGGCAGGGCTGCCACTTTGAGGGTGCTCCTCTGAAACGGCGAGAATTCCATTATCACTTGAGGCAGACGGGCTGTGGCCACGGCGCCCATCTAGCATTCCAAAAACGCTTCGAGAGAAGTCTGACCGAGCATCCGGAGTTCCTGATTCAGTCCGATGGCAGGAATATTGCTTCTGAATCACATTGAGAGGTGTTGCTTTGACAGTATATTGTTGACAAGGGCTACTTTCAGCAGTTCCAGTAATGTGATTTGGAAACGAATCCCGCCCCAAATTGGGTGAATTTTCCAATCCTCCATCTGTGGACGCACTTGGCAACATTGAATTCTCGTAATATCTCGTCCCCAGGGTTGCATTGTCCGAGGTACCCTGATCAGCAATCCTCCGTATCAAATTCCGCATTCGCTTTCCCTCCTCCCGTTCCCTTGCCTTATCCCATCCAGTGCCACTCTTGATGCACTCCTTTGTGAGCTGAGGATAAACCACCTTGTGCATCTTACTCAGATCTCTTCTGCCATTAGCACGACTACCAAGCTCCACGAAACTAGCACCGCATAGCTCTAGTACGCGAAAAGTTTCCTGCCAATCGTTAGAGAATCCGTTTTGGGCAAGCCACAGCAAAACACGATCGAGAGGCCAACGTTCGTCGGCCTCCTGAGCCGTCATACCACCCACAAAATACTCATTTACCTGGGCGGAATTGTGGGGTTGCGGATTCTGCAAAGTCGCAGTTGGAGGTCCTGGAGATATTACGTCCTTAGGGTCGCGCAACGGAAGGGTTAATTGATGTGATCGATTCCCGGTATTATGTTGCATAGCTCCATCACTATTCGTTGGGTTGGAAACATGTCTCATACTGTCCGATTCAATGGAATATTGGTACTGTTCGGGAGGACATCCGTATTGCTCCTGCAGGTCATGAGTGAAAAGGGGAGGGATGCCAACTCCGGGACCAAATGATTCACCACCAGGAATATACGTTGCGGATGTGAGAGGCTGTATCTCATTAGATATCGATCGGGAAGGTATAGATAAAGGGGCAGGCTGACGAGAACGAGTAACGCTGTACGCTAGATGTGGGTTTTGTGCTTGGTTGGGGTTGAGCAGAGGGGGAGGGGGAGGGGGAAAAGGCTGTGCCATTGCCTGATGCCTTCCCCACCCTTGTTGCCATCCCTGTTGGACCCCATAAGTTGAACCAGGCGGAGGACCTGGTGGAGGGGGCGGAACTAGACTGTGTGCTGCATGGGCGATTCGGGGAGGAGGTGGCGGGAAAGACATCATATGCGCCTGGGAGCCAGACTGCGAGATGTGATGCGGCGGAGCAGGTATATATTGTTGCCGTTGTCCATCCATAATGCGACGTTCGCTACCAGTTTTGGCTTATATCAATGATGCGCCGGTCACCCGCGTCTGGAGCTCCCTTGACAGTAGCAAGTTGCGTTAAGACGGAGTCATTCTTGATGGCAACAGAGCATATAATTGACTATATCCATGCGCAGTATCTATTGAGGGTTCTAATCCGTTGCACATGTACAGAACAAGTCGTATACAACAGGTTAACAACTTTTGCTCCTACACCTGCACAAGGGACAAAAAGGAGTAGGAAAGGTAGCGTTATGAGAGGGGGGAGGTGGTTGGTTACATACCAGAATATATCAACTTTCCCTCTCCAAATCCAATGATTGCAAATAAGGGCCTTACAGTGGCGGCGGATTGTCACAAGCAACGGATTTGAATCGGTCGAGCTTCCCGTAATCACGTGTATCGAAGAAATTCGCGGAAGGTTAATCTAGAGCACGGGGCCGTAAGGCGGCAAGCTATATGCGACGTGGGCAGAATAGTTGTAAGCACCATGACCAAAGCACTCCCACTACATAGCAACACGCAATACCAGCATATATGATAGGTTCAAGATACATACCTTTCCTCAGAAGAATGGGATCAGGGAGTCGATATACGGTGGCGGGCTAATTTAATAGGGAAACGCTTGCCGGGGGCCGGGGGCAGACGAAGCTGACGGTATTGACCAGCCAACAACAGATATTATTCAGGATACCAGTATCAAGGAGGATGAAGAGCGGGGGTTGTCTTGAGGAATGAAAACAAGGATAGTTTATGCCCACAGTAAATAGTCTAGGGTAGATATTCTATTAATCTCCGATCTGGGGTAGTTGGGCAGTCGGTGGACAGTCGATGACCAGTCGCAGGTTGTCCAGCCCCGAGTCCTAGGTTAGGCGAGCTCGAGGGCGCACGTGATGTCAACAGAGCAGCTGGAGCGGGTAGCCAACAAAAACACTGCATCGATTCTACCACGGAATGCTCCGTGGTGATAGTTATATATTTTTATTTGCAAGATCGTCTCGATGACCAATGATTCCCATCATCTACCAACTGTTGGGTCAATCGTCTAGTGCCATAGCAAAGTATTTATTAATGGCAAGGCCTGGAGCTAGCGAACGGGACACTTGACTAGCCTTGGCGCACGCTACGGTTCCTGGCTGTGAATTGTCATCACCTTATGCCCTGTCCTCATTCTGGAGGATAGCCACTTGTTTATTCTTTAGCCTGAGGGGTCTGAGAGATCCAAAATAGGCAAAGCAACAGGTCAACTCTTGATAAATATTTGGATTGACTTTATCATGTCTCACTCTATGATTCCACAACGCTTCAACCTCCCCAAAGACTCGGGCTGATGCAATCTATACCTGACATGATTAACTTTCAACAAGGGTGCTTCGTCAGAGAACGTTACCACATCGTTTGTCTGCCCCGAACGACTTTCCATCCAAATTGTGCTAACTGTCTACAAACGGTGGTCGGTGTACCTAGCAGCATCGGATTAACAATTTAAAGCGAAAACCTGAGCTTGGATTAGCAGGTATGTAGAGGGGCAGTCTTTAAAATTCAGCTTGTATATCGACTACGTTGAGGCACGTGTTCCCCCTAAAATTCGGAAGCTTCATTTAGTTATGTACATTGGGTGAAACTAGTTAACTTTGGCCCCAGATTTCATGAATAAGCTTCCAAAGCTCAATGTGTTACAACTCCAAATGCTTGGGTATTTTCCACCTCACTCAGGATCATCTACGTTCCTCAACTTAACATGGACTAATTAAGGGAGACTTTCATATTCATCTTGAAGTTGAGAGATTTCCTGTACGAATAGATATCATTTTAAGTCTGCTGTGGCATCTGACAGCTCCAGCGCAATTTATTCTGGTTTGCATCGTGTCCCGCTAACCCCTCAGTGCGTCAGATAAGGTGACTGGTGCAAGAACCAGACGTTTCGCAGCATAGAGGAGGACAACAGTGTGACAAAATGCCGTTTTTTTAGTCCTCAATGGGGACCAGTTGTTTCGATGAAAAATGAATCATTTCTAGGCTTGAAACATTGGGTTTCCTTGTTGCGGAGATAATGAAATATGCAAGGCAAGCCGCCTTTCACGTCTCTCCTGATTTCCCCGGGTTGTTTTCCGGGGTGGATCCGAGGGAATGTTTAGCCTCCAACTGCCGTTTGGCTGGGATTCTTTAGTTCATTCTATATTTTTTGTATGGTTTTCGTCAGAAATTTTCAGAATGCGGGGGATATAATTTATTGGGGCATGGCTGATGCCAGACCGCAACTGACAATGAACACGCTTCAGCAGGAGGTATCTAACATTGCCTGTGACCTGGTATATGTGGTCTCCAAATTGTGCCCTAGGTTTACCACTTCCCCTACTATCAGGAGCTGAATCAGCGCAGAACCCGTCAGCTCTGACATCAATATCTCCTTCAACTTGGTTCTTCTCGTCTCCAACGAATCAGTTAATGATCCTCGGACTCAACCTAATCACTGTTTCGCCATGGTCTCAAACCAGCACGCTGATCTATCTGGACGCAGCCATGGGTGCAGAAACCTAAGTGCTCCACCGACCATGTGTAAGCTTCCCGTAACAAGTGCTTGCATTCCGTCCTCACGATCACCTATTTGTCTCGCGAGCTTTACCGCTCTCTCAATCGTTGGATCACTCGTGACCGTAGCCTGCGGATCGAGTTCCTTCCACACCGAGCAGTACATAGCGCAAAGTTCATGGAATGAGGTCTCAGGAGCTTCAATGCTTGGTCTGTTTACATGATGTCAATTCATCATCTGCTAAATTTCCTCCTTTGTTACTTACCAATAGACTTATCCCCTTTCTCCTGATATGTAGTGAAAATGATGTGGTCCGGTTTCACGTTGTTTCTGAAGAGTGCTTGCGCTAAAAAGCGTAAGAGTGACACCCCATCTCGCTCTGATGATAATTGACTAAAAATAAGGGCACGCCTCCTTCCGTCATTTAGTCAAAGCTACGAAGTGTTTTGAACGAGGTTCTTCGACATACTTATGCTCATTAGGGGTGCTGGTGTTCTCCGCAAACCATTCTGCAGCTTTTTTTAAACTCAGAGTGTTATGCGCCCCATCCACAAACCATTGTAATTTCCCTTCATCTATAATCTCGAATCTCCCAATCAATGAGAAATTTTCCACGCCACAATGGATATCTTCAGCGCTAAGTGTATGGCCAGGTGCTTTGATTCACAGAAATGCTTTAATGAGCTCAAGTGCTGCTAAGGAACAGTTCAATCGCTGCACGGGAACACTGAGCACTCTACCATGAGTGGGAAGGCAGTCATTAGTTGACACAAACGTCAAGCTAGTGTCTTTATCAAGAGCGCGCTTGCGCATAACTTCCGCGGGACCAGGTTCCTGTGTTGCTGAGAACGCGGGTGCGCCCGGTTTTAAGATTCCGGCTTTAAGCCAAGCGATCGTCTCAATAATAGGTCCAAGTCGGGCAACATGGTCCATTCCGAGAGATGTCATACCGGTTACAACTGGTTTCTCTATAGCGTTTGTTGCGTCATACTCTCCACCATTATGGACCTCGAATATCGCCGCATCGACCTCTTCGCTGATGAAGGTGTGGAATGCCAATAAAGTCAGCAACTGAAGGTAACGAGGCTGCCTAGCGCCCTCTTTATTCAGATCCGTATGCTGGGGCATGATGCGATCTCACACTTCGAAGAAGTATCGCGTAAACAAATCCTCCGGCACCGGATGATCATCGATTTGTATTCTCTCGCGAATGCATTGCAAACTTGGACCAGTATAAAGCCCAATCCGCTTGGGGAATCCTGTTCGCACGCTATGGGCGCGAAGAAAACTGCGTGTAAAATTGCAAGTGCTGCCTTTCCCTTTCGTACCGCTGACATGGATGACATTCAAGCCGTTGGTCTCCTATCCTAGATCAGGTCAGGACGACCAGTGTGTCTGTCATAGGTCATTGGTTATTGTAGCAGCCACTCTTTCACTCCAACAAAGCTCGGCACACCTTTGAGAGAATTTTGTTTATTTGTCGTTGCGTCTCCCGCTGCCGAAACCGAAGGGGCCGGACTCTTCAGTCTGCTGCTACGTCTTGTTTCGGAGGAGCCTGAGTGCATTCTATGCATCATCAGTTCTAGCGTAACATTTATACAGGGAGAGGAAGAAATACCAAGTAAGTCCGCTTCATTGTGGCTTTTTTGATAGGTTAATCAGAGTATGTCGATTTGATACCTGCTCTTGAGATCATCCCCTTGGTTCGTATACAGTTCGTCATAGCTCGGACATCTACTACCTAGATAAGGTAATCATTGGTCGAATTTTCGGCCGGAATAACCCTCGGCGTAGTTCAGATTGCTCACCCCATTAAAATTAACACCACCACCTGAGGACACTATAGGGGGATGACTATATATTATCTATAACCCTCAAACCCTAGTAAATGAGGTTTGAGGACTTCTGTTATGCCGCCTATCCCTTTTACATTTGGTTTGGCGGTTAAGCTAACTAACTCGTGATTGCCAAGTGTCAAATGCCGGCGCGTAAGTACTTCAGATCCGAGTGGGCATAGACCCCTTCTTAGGTGATTAAATCCCCCCAGTAGTTGTGGATCGCTAAAATATGCAAAGCAGCATAACATTAGCTCAGAGCTTACTTTTTTCGCTGAACTGGAGATAGCGTCTAGTGCCACGTTTGGAACAAACATTCTTACGGAGTAAGTACAAGGCACCCACCGATACAAACTCGTCACTCCGGCGAAACAATGCCGATGCTCCCTTTCTATCTGGCGTGACACTTGGACAGGATGAGGGATTACTTTTATCCCTCAGACTCCCATGATACTGTAACCCCGGCCCCGAGAGCCAAGTTGTGCAAACCTAATTCATGTAGCCTAAACCCAGCCAAGCCGCGGTATGCATTTTGACTTGACATTAAGCATCATTAAGCATCATCTGTGCAACAGCCATCCTCCCCGATCGAGCGACCTAGTTACAAACTCAGTCGTACTTTTTCGATGAAGAACATCCACAGAGCATTATTGGAGTCATAAGAGCAGTTTCATATCGCATCTATTATTTCCTCCGTATTCCACATTGGGTGAAAATAATCCCGTTCTGTTCTCGTCACATACTGCAATATTCTCATTATTTCCCCGCCATCATTTGCAAGGGAACACCGGGCTGCGCTGCGCCACTCTGCTAGCCTAACTACTTCGTACAAACTTGCATGCAAAATAATGGGACCCATCCTTCCCCCCCCATTTTCAAAGAATCACAAGAGTCATTTAGAGTTGGGATTTTAGTAGCTTTTAATTAGTGTTTTGGTCTTGGTGTTTTCTTTTATTTCAACAAGCCTTCACCCCCCTCTTTCGACTACTAACATTGGTGTGGACTGTGGAGGACTGGGAGAAACGAGTCATGCTTGCTCGACGTTTGCTTAAAGACAAAGGGACAGCAACAGTTCTGAACGATGTCCTGTGCCCTAGGGCTGAACGCCAGGAGTTTGGAAACCAGGTATCCGTATCGATATAGCCAGCTCGATGCTCACATATTATCTACGTTGCTCTGTTGATGGCAAGCGAGCGAGTCAACAATCCGAGTCAAGAGGGCGCCGAGAAAAGGCGAAGACTTCTGATACCCTTGGCTCGCTTGGCTGACTTGGCTGGCTTGGCTTTTTCTTGGCTCCGCTTAAACCTTGGCAGGATTTGGGTTTTTCTTTTGGTGATACAGGGGGGGTTCTGTATTACACTCGTATTGGTACGGTGGGTTGCAGAATAAAATACGCATATAATGGTGTGGCTTGATCTGATTCCGTTCCTCGAATTATCCATCAGTTCTTAATCAATTTGCTTGTTAACATGAGATATTTGTAGGGGAAAAATTACTCCGCAGAGTCGGCACAAAGTTGAGTCTGCGAGTCTGTTTTTGTTGTATGTATAGTTCAACTAATTCCCACAGTTTCAGAACCTGTAATGTAATCTACAGGGGAGGAAACAGGAGATGTAAAAAATACCAGAATGAAAATGCATAATATGTCCTGTTTATCACTCCGTGTGCAACTGTTGTGACCGCCCTCATAATAATATAATACATGCCACTTCTCTCATATGATACGCCCGTCATCAGCCTAAACCCGCCCTAAGTCCTCAGCCTGAGCGCCCCAGCCTGCCCAGCCACCCTCCCTCATTCCTCTGTCTTGGCTCCAATGCCCAGCCTGTTTGCTTGTCCCTGCCCGCCCACCCTCTTCCCCCCTCGCCTATTCCGTCTTCTTCCCCCTTTGCCTCCCTTCACTTCCCCTCCCCCTAATAGCCTGCGCATAACCTGCCAATAAATCCCTGCCGCTTGAGTTGGGAGGTGTATTGACAGAGGAGGGATTTTTAGTGTTATGTGAATG
>NW_015440968.1:457581-491497 GCF_000150705.2 Paracoccidioides lutzii | reverse complement strand
TCCTTCCTCCGTCCTCTCACTCCTCCTATTACTGCCCCTGCTCCTCCGTTTGGAATCTCCCGTCTTTCCTCATATCTACCATATATATTTATCTACCATATACTTTATATCATCCCAACATACAACTCCCCCGGTTCGCCTTTTCGGAAACTCTGACTTTGTTATATCACTCGCATCGCATCACATCACTCACAACATCGAGACGAGTACAGTTCGGAGTCTGCGTTCCTGCGCCCGTCCTTCTCATCGGTCGCAATCATCCATCAAAATATATTATCTTTATTACCCTCACCCATCACCCTCCTCCAGCTTCCTCTCACTCCCAAACTTTAACTTTGTAATCATTCTCTCTTTGTCGTACAACCTGCCCGCCATATTTCCATTTGCAGTGCCTTGAAAGCCGCAGGAAACGGAGTTCGCTACGCCCGACAATCCCGTCCTTCTCGTCAATATCTCCCTCCCCATCAAGCCTTTTCTGTATAGAGTGTTCTTTTCTGTCATTTTTAATCATTCTGTCGAGCACATTCCCCCGCCTGGACTCGAATGTTATTTTCTCTTGTTGAGGGTTGAAAATATAAACTGAAAAAAAAAAAAAAAAAAAAAAAAAAATTATTCCGTCACTTTCCCTCGTAAAAAATCCATTTTTTTCCGACTCGCGTTAATTCCCCCCAAATATCCATCCTCGACCCCCTTTTATTCTTCGCTTGTCGACATATCTCCAAGCCTGTCAAACACAAGCTTTTGCGCGTTTTGTCGTTTCCCTTTTTTCCGCTCCCAAGACTTTTGCTTTTGGCGACAAGAAAAAAATTTCTTGGCAGACCATGTCTTCCCGCGAAAACCCAGACACTTCCGCCCCTATGGCCCAACAACAACCGCAGCAACAGCAACAGCAACAACAACCACAACCACAGCAGCAGCAGCAGCAGCAACAGCAACAACAACAGGCTCAGCAGACGACGCAACAGCAACAATCCCCTCAACAGCCATCCCAACAATCACCACTGCATCAGCAACAGCACCAGCCACAGCCTCAGCAGTCCCAGCAGGGCCCGCAACGGTCTCCATCTCTACAGCACCAATCTCCAGCGCATGTCCAGCATTCCCCCGTCCAGCCCTTCCATCCACCGCTGAGCTCTCCCGCAGCCGTCCAGCAGGCTGCAGCTGCAGCTGCTGCCGCCGCAGCGGCATCTGTCATCGCTCCAGTGCCTCTGCCACAGAATGGGAGCAATGGCGCAGCCCTAGGTGTCACGGAGAACTTGGTGTGTCAGTGGCAGGGTTGCCAAGAAAGGTTGCCCACTGCTGAAGCTCTATATGTGAGTTGACTCTTTCTTGTCTCTTGAGGCTTGTCTTATCCTGTCTTGTCCATCTCTTGGCTGCCCAGCCCAACCGGGGATTTTGATGCACGTGATACACACAAGCTCTGTGCAAATCTATTCAGCGGTTTTTATTTTTATTTTTACCATTATTTTGGTTTTCATATGAATGCTACATCCGCTGTGTTGACGTTGAGTTGCCTGGGTTTTTCAATTGTTTACATTCAATCTGCCCAGGTGACGTTGTGCGTTTATGAGAAATTTCAATAATGTGCCTGATGCTCGCTCATTTTCCTCGTCATATCCATACCTTATAACTAACCAAAGAACAAAATAGGAACATGTCTGCGAACGCCACGTAGGGCGCAAGAGCACCAATAACCTAAATCTGACCTGTGGATGGGCAAATTGCCGGACAACCACCGTCAAACGTGACCACATTACATCGCATATCCGCGTCCATGTGCCCCTCAAGCCTCACAAGTGTGACTTCTGCGGGAAGGCTTTCAAACGCCCGCAGGACTTGAAGAAGCATGTCAAGACTCATGCAGATGACTCGGTCCTCGTGAGGTCTCCGGAGCCTGGACCTGGAACCAGGCCACCCAATGGAATGTTTGGGGTTGGTGTTGGTGCTGATGGGAAATGTAAGTCTAGCATTTTCTAAAGCTGTAGCCTATCCCATTTATATGTGTTTTACCCGTACTAATCTAAGTTCCCAATGGCAGCCCACTATTTCGAAGGCTCCCTAGGACACGTTCACGGCCAAGGTTACCCGCACGGAGCACCACAATACTATCAAACCCCCCACCAACAACACCCCTCCAACCCCTCATACGGGAATGTCTACTACGCCGTAGGCAGCGACTCTCACCAAGCCTCCTACGAGTCCAAAAAGCGCGGCTACGATGCCCTGAATGAGTTTTTCGGAGACTTGAAACGCCGTCAGTTCGACCCCACCTCCTACGCGGTTGTTGGACAGCGTCTCTTAAACCTGCACGGTCTGCCACTACCCCTTGTCAACGGCGCTGCTGTCGCCGTCCCTGAGTACCAGACACAACCCATGCCGGCTATGGTCTCCGTCGGCCACGGTGGCGGCCATAGCGGGGGTGGTGGCTACCAACCCGCCAGCCCCATGCAGTCCTACCACCTGCCACCGATGGGCAACCTGCGCACCAAGGCTGACTTGATGAACATTGACCAGTTCCTGGAGCAGATGCAGTCGACCGTCTACGAGAGTGATGACCACGTTGCTGCGGCCGGTGTTGCGCAACCGGGCGCTCACTACGTCCAGCATGGCGGGATGAGTTATCGTACCTCCCACAGCAGCAATAACGCAAACGCCAATGCCAATGCCAGTCATACCGCCACCAGTTCCCCGCCATCAGCAGCCACAAACATCCCATCCACCCACGCAACAGCCACGACAACAACGACATCAGCACCCATGATCCCCACCTCCAGCGCCGCCCGCTCCCCACACAGCACCACGCCAGCCCTGACCCCTCCCTCCAGCGCTCAGTCATATACTTCCGGCCGCTCTCCCGTCTCCGTCTCCTCAACCCACCACAACATCCCGCCCTCCCACCATTACACCCACACCCATAACCATAACCATAACCACCCTAACTCCAGCGCGGGCATGTACCCCACCCTCCCCGCCACGAGCGCGCAGGACGGAAGCTCGACAAACACATACCACGGCGTCTCGGGCGCTGCCGCACCGTCGACACTTAGCAGTGTCTTCGATAGCGAGGGCGGGAGGAGGTATGCGGGCGGCATGCTGCAGAGGTCTAGACCGGGGATTGTGGCGTCGTCACCACCGCCGTCGTCACAGGGCTCACCGTCTATGTCATTTGCGGAGGTTGGTGGGAATGACACTAAGACGGCGTCCCCGTCCATGTCATTTTCGGCTAGTGTTATTGATCCAGCGTTGCAGGCGGGGTCTGAGAAGCAGAGTGGTAGCAGTGGCAGTGGTGGTGAGGCTGGTGCTGGTGCTGGCGCTGGTGCTGGTGCTGGTGAGGAGCGCAATGGTTCGTCATCGTCCCCTACTGCTGATGTGGAGGAAGTTTCCCGTGCCCTCTCCTCTGCCAACGCAACCACTACCATGGCAACTAAAACAGCACCACCAGAAGTCCCAAGTCATACGGTCGAGCAATGGGTCGCCAACGTGCGTCTGCTGGAGAAATTGCGGCTGTATATCTATGAGAGGTTGAGTCGGGGAGACTACGAGGAGGATACCAACAACAGTGGTAGCGATGTCCAGCTGCAGCAACAGCAGCAGCAGCAGAAACGGGATGAGCAACAACATCAGATGGGGGATGCAGGGGATGCAGGGGATGTTGGTGTTAGTGTCAGTGAGCGGATGGAAGGGATTGAGATTGGAAATTCGGAGGGGGAAGCGGAGGGGGAAGCGGAGGCGGAGGCGGAGGCAGAGGTGGTGGGTAAAGGGATGGTGGAGGCAAAGGGGGAGCAGCGTGGTGAGGGTGGTGAGGGTGGTGGGGGGAGTTTGTATCCGGTTTTGAAAATGGAGTTTTAAGGGAGATGGTGGATGTGGAAGTGTCGGTGTAGACCATTCGTCTGGGCTTTGTTAGGGTTTTCTCAAACCCCACTTTTACCCCCATCTCCCCTTTTTCCTTCGCTTGATATCTTACTTCACCGTTATGACTTTCCCCTGGTGAGCGTGATGGGATCCCGTTCTTGTTCCTTGACTGGGTCTGGGTGTTTTACATGATTTCTGAGTAATTGCTCCTCTTTGCTTTGCTTTGATTAGATTCATTTCCCCCATCTTCTATATCACTACCATGTTGTTATCAGTTATATTTTGTTGTTTTTTCAATCTCATCTTTGTTATGAATGTACCACTCACCTCCTTAATTATGTTTTCTTTTCTTTTTTTTCTTTCGTTTTCTTTTTCCTTTTTTTTCGTTTTGATTCATCTGCCAGATGTACACTTTCTCCAAGTGCCCCTTTTTCAGTTTCTCATTTTCTTGACATGACGTCCTCGTTTCGTTAACGCGTGATGACTTATTTTATATCTATATTCGCTCTGAAAAACAAACGTCCATGGAAATTGAGGGAATGCACGTATTGTATCGGGTATTTTATTTGATTCTTTTTCTTCCTTATTATGAAATGAGAATTGAGATTTCACAAGGTTACCATTTTATTTTTATTCCTGCGAATGCCTTGTTTGAATAGCTCATGTATCTGAATACGGAGAATATATTATCCGGTAACTTTGCTCGCCCAGGATTGGCTGTATTGATCTTACCCAGCAAAAACTCAGCCACGGAACGTTCCGAAACGTGGAACGGTACCAACACAAAGTTGACTCCACGCGTTGCCCGATTAGGCATGTCCGGGGTTTGACAGAAGGCAGAGGAACTGAGAACCGAGGAAGAACAAGAGTTGGATGAAGCAGAGTAGAGCAACAAAGTAATCGTTAAGTGCTGAACAAGGAGCCTGAAGCTGGACGGGAATAGTCTATAACGGAGTAGGGCATAGCAGAGCAGAGCGAAAAGCATCTCGAGGTCGTCTACACTTCGTCTGCTTTCTTACATTATATCCTCTTCACCTGCCAGCTTCACTTCTCTTCATTCCTTTTGACAACCGTCGGCGTTGCCGTTCTTCTATTCTCCAGCAGAGTGTCATCTACCCTCCCATCCCTTTCATCGCATTGACCTGGTACCTGCCGTTGGTCCGCTGTCGACTGGCATCTTTTCCAAGAACCCCCACCCAGAGCCTTGCGTGCCTGCGTTGCCACCCCCGACGGCACGGCAAATGCGGTTCGACCAGACTTCATCGACAAACCTCCGTGCTCTTGCAACCAGATCGACCAATCAATCCAATAATAGGGAGAGAAAGGAAACAGATCCGTTGCTTGCAAACTGCGAAACAACTAAACAACTAAACAACAAAATAATACAACCACCCACACCTCTCTCTTCACGGAAGCGGAAGGGGAAAACAAAACGTCATCGTCGTCAAGCTTAAAAGCCAAAATCATCAATCACGGGAGCTGCAAGAGTTAACTGCAGAACCCATAGTTAGCTGGATGCGCGAGACACCACACTTTGCCAGACGTTAAACACCTGCAACTCAAAGCTGGAAGAGAAAGGCCCAAAACTAAAAATAAAGCATTGCATCAAGGGAAAAGGCACACGAAGAGTTAAAAGTCGCCAAACATCAGTATAATATAACCACAGTTTTCAATTTGATCGCGTCTTTTCTGTCTTTCTTTTTGCTCTCTTTCACGAAGCAAAAAGGAAGAAGAAAGGGTTAACTCGAGAAGAGACCAAGAAGAGAAAAGAAAAGAGATATACATACATACATACATACAACTACTACTACTACTACTTACAGGTGGGCTGCTCCTAAAAGCCCATGCGAGCGGGCGTATCGATAAGTTAAGCTAAAAAAAGCTTTTGTATTATTGCTGACAACCGCAGAGCGGCGCGTCATTCTGACACTAACCATCAAAAGTTGCATCCACCAACAAAAACAATACTGGGCATCTAACTCTGTCGCAACACAAAGGTACCGCTATCAACAAGCTGTGGGAAACCCTTTAATAAGCAAAAGTCGCGACCGTCCTCTGCCTTGGTTCTCTATTTACACTCTGAACCAAGGTTTCTCCATTCGGATTGCCGAAATTTTTGCGTTTAAACTCTGCCACAATTGCAAATTGGTGTGGCAACTCCACAAACTTCCTGGGAACGGAGGCGCAAGGGAAAAGGGAAAAGGGAAAGGGTAAAAAAAACAAAATTTCGTTTTCATCATTCCTATGGTTGCTTCCATCACATTCTCCCTCTTCACATTCTCCCTCTTCTCCATAATCGTTTTTCTCTGTTTAACTTTTTCGCCCTCTGAACCGATAGCAAAAATACACGAAACAAAATCCCACCCCCGCCTCTCGTGTTCTTTATTTACGAATTTCGCTGCACTTCCGTTTACGATACACCTCTTACAATTCGGAAGGTCGTTTTTTTTGGAACACCGTCCACCAACTTTTTCCGTGCCGTTCTAGATCTAGGCAAATCGCGTGGATAAGTGTGGCGCGCTTCTGATTTCGATCTACTCTGTGTTTTACGATACGGAGTTCAATGGGAAGCGGAAATAATAACGCAACTATCTGAACATCGAACTTCGAAGTGGAATATGCCGCCATCAAGTAAGCGCCGTATCCGGCGCAAGGATGCCAGATTGCAAGAGACACCCGAAACTGACCTGTTGGATTCCTCCCCTTCCCGTCGAACTACCAAGAAGCGCAAGGTATATTTTCCTCATTTTCTACAGTCGCTAGCGTTCTCTGGCCTGGATGTGTCGTTGATTTGCCTTTCTTTCTTATGTAGATTGACCACACCCGTGCGCTCGTCCTGCCTGTTGAAAAGACTCCAGAACCGGAACCCGTTTCGGCCAGCGAAGCTGACGACTCTGGTCTCGAAAATGATATCGCAACAAACAAGGATCTGGTGGATGCCGTGATAGCGTGTCTGGATGTCTCCGAAGACCCTGTCGCGGTCATGGACGAGTATTCTAATATTAAAAACGAACGCGAAAACCCGGAAAGCGTGAAGGCTTATGCAAAGATTGCGGGCCGCGACTGGACTTACTACATGAAGGGCCTGCACATTAACATCGGACGGCCCCCAGACCGCGATCAGAGAATCGATGCCCAGTCCAGCCCTGTCGCCGTTGCGGCACAGGCAATGCCAGAAGTCCACATCGATCTAGGTCCAAGCAAGTTCGTCTCGAGACTCCACGCTGAGATCCTCTACAACAGCGAGGAACCGAGTGGCTGGCATATCCGCGTCAACGGCCGCAATGGCATTCGATTAAATACGCACATTATAAAGCGAGGAGGCATCGCGCGGATCACATGTGGTGATGTCATCGAGATCGCAGGAACGCAAATGATGTTCGTAACCCCGGATGATCAGGCAGTTATCCACCCTTTCTTCGTGGATAGATGTCAGCGCCTGGCTGCTGGGGATGAAGTTGGAGACTGGGATGAATCGCACCATGCGCACCCTGAGCGTTCTGCCCGCAGCAACCGGGCTGCTGGTCGGACGTCTCATTACGAACAGGGACAACGCATTCCAAGTGCCGTGAACGGTGAGGAGCCCGCTGCCGCCACAGCTACATCGTATCAACATGATAGAAATCGCCAAACTACCCCTCAAGCGCGTCCAAGGTCACCAAATACCGCTGATGCACCCGCTGCTAAGCAGTCTCCGTTGTATAACCGCGGAATGATGATGGAAAGCACGGAGAAAATTGATTATAGTGACGATTCAGCCAAGGATCTGAAACCGCCATATAGCTATGCGACGATGATTGCGCAGGCTATTTTCTCAACGAAGGAGGAGAAGTTGACACTAAGTAATATCTACGCGTATATTACAGAGAAATATGCCTTTTATCGTCATACAAGCTCCGGCTGGCAGGTTCGTAGAAAACCCCCCTTTCCCACAAGCCTGCGTCGTGATGCCAATCTTGTCATCGGTTAGTGACTGATCTCCCCTGCTATTGTGTATCTGTAGAACTCCATCCGCCACAACCTCTCCTTAAACAAGGCATTCCAAAAAGTTCCCCGCCGCACCGACGAACCGGGCAAGGGCATGAAATGGCAAATTGCTCCTGAATTCCGCCAGGAATACTGGAACAAACAGGCCCGCAAGGGTGGTGGCGCCACTAACCAGTCCTCTACCCCTTCATCGCCCGTTGGCAAGGAGACCAACACTAATAATAGTAACAAGAATACTGCCAACGGCCAACCAAAAAGCTACGATAAGGGTTTTGAAAGCTCTTTTACAGCAAGCAACAAGTCCCCCCAAATGGCTTCACCAGGCTTCACATCCTTCTCCGTCGCTCCCGTGGAGGCGTATACACCCGAACGCGGCTCACGAGTTAGCCGGTATAGCATGACCAACGGCCATAATAACCTGAACACAACCACCAACACCAACACCCGCACAGACTTCGCGGATCAACACTCGCCACTCCCCAACCGTTCACGCACAAACAATCCTTCCCACACATACGGACTATCCGATAACGTCTCTGGCTCCCCACCCGTTCTCTCCTCCTCTTTCTTCGATGATGCAACATCGATGATCACGCCCGCGCCACGCAGACAGCAACCCCGTCTCGCACCGCCCAGCACGGCACAGATACCATCCAAGTTCATGCCGTTGAGCTCGCCGGCGCAATTCTGGAAGTTTGCAGATATTGGGAGTACACCGGGACGCGTACCGGATATGAGCCCGTTGAATAATGGAGGAATGTTTAGTGCTGGTGGCAGAGATAGCAGTGTGCGAAGCAGGGTTGGTGGGATGAACGTCATGCCTAGTAGTAGTCCGCCGCCGGCGAATTTAGGAAGTCCGAGTAAACCGGGTAGCGGGGCTGGGTCGTCGAGGGCGCTGGGGTCGAGGAAGGTTGGGGCGCATGATGGTGTGGTTAATAGTGGTAGCAGTCCTGTTAGTGGCGGACCTGAGGATGAAGAGGAGGAATTTGATCTTGCGAGGTAAGATTGTTTTATGCCCTTTTTTCGTTTTTGGTTTGGAGGGGTGTGGGTTTTATTTTTATTTATTTTTATTTATTTATTTTTTTTTTTTTTTGAAAACGCTAACGGTTCTCCTTCAAGGGGGTTTCAACCTATTGGGTCTTACCATCAGCAAATTAGTGCAACTAGGGCGAGAGCGAGCGCGTCGACTTCTTAGTTCTGCTTGCGCGTCAGGCTTGAAATGGGAGTGTTAGGGCTTCATTCTCAATATCAACTCTTGACTTTTTATACTCCTCCCGATTATTGAAAAATCGAGGGAAGGATACAAATGAAAATGGAAAAAGAAGTTGAAGAACAAAACTGTGAAGATGAAGATATAAAGATGAAGATAAAACAATCCCCAAAACAAAACAACCGAAAACTTTTCAGGCCTCGGTTCGGCTCTCCTCCTTCGGATTTTTACTTCCATATTCTTTCCCCCTGATCAAAGTTCCCAGGGATCCTTGTCACAACACCGCGTTCCTCTCTTCCAAACATCGACATCATACCCTATACATAACTGTGCAAGCGGAACTCGCAGGGTTACTCCGATATCATAGTCCACGACATATAATACCCCACACTCACGATCATCTATCCACGTCCGTTTTCTCTAATCCCTTGTCCATCGCTTCTACCCTGCATTTGTATTAATATCGATAACGCCTCTCCGATTTTATGAATTTTGTTGTTTTGTGTTTGCCAACAATGAATGACTGAGTTGGATCCTATCGTTTCCCCTCCCAAATACTCATCACCGACGTGTTTCGACGGGCAGAGCGATTGAACCGACAGTTGACAAACACCCTTGGCTGCCAGGAAGACGTATTATTGTTTTACTGGTTGACTTGGCTGGATATGATTGCGATCAAATGTCGCAGCTCTGATGATGGTGAATACTTAATACAATAATGTGGATCGTTTTCGTCTTTCGCCTTTCTACTATGCTGAATGTTTTCCTAGGTTTGTCTAATGGATTTTCTCTGTTGTCGCTTTTGGAGTTTCGGTGGGCGGGTTGGTGGAAGCTGACTCCGGATTTGCATTTATTTTCTCTTAATTTTTTATCATTCCCAAACTGAAGAAGAAAATTGCATGGGATATGGAGTTTTCTTCTTTTCGCTTTTTTCTTCCCCTTTCATCGTTGCTTTATTTTCAACGGGTGTCTTTTACGGTGTTTCGAAGGAATGGAGGGGAGTTACTCAGGTTTTGTTTCATGGTCTTCCATTTGCTACCATATGTTATTATCTATATGGGGTTTTTCTTTTTTACTCTTTTTTTTTCTCTCCCAGCATTGGGTCATGCTTTATTTGTTAATTTAATCTTTTTAATCCCATTTTATTGTTTTTAATGGTGTTGCTACGTTTCCTTCGCGGCCGTCAAGCAGTGTCTCTCATCTTCCCCCTTTATCATCTAGCAACGCGTCTACTGAGCTTTGTATGCTCCCCAGGGCATCAGACTTACTCTTTGTTGATTTCCTTGTGTTCATGAGCCTCGGAGGCGTCTATCGTTCTTTTATCACATCATGTTTAGTTAATTCCCTGAGAGTTAGCGGAGGAGTGGCATTGCATTTCCGTACTTGCAATATTTGCTTCCCCAGTTAGTTGACGACAAATCCTATAACTAATGATGTTGCTATTTTTTATTTCTCTTTAATTTCCTTTTTGTTTTAAATATAGAACTCGTCGTCATAGCGGGCTTAAGTTAAATGACTCTTGGGGCTTTCCGGTGATGTTCCCGCCGGTTGAAAGGAGGCATTCGATTACATCAACTAGTTAATTGCCCAGTTTAATGAGTTAACCAACTATTTAATGAGTTAACTATCAGGTCTGTGCCTCACCAAGATGTGGTTGAACGAGTTATTATTGGGGACAACAGTTTGAACATGTTTAGAAAAGTTGGGCCCACTTTTCTAATATCATTACCAACTCTGTTCATCTCATCTAAAATAATGAAACACAAGTCTCCACACTCTCTGCACATAACTAAACCACACAAATTGCTAAATGCAGATCTCCGTCCAACCTCACCAACGCCTCAACATCAGAGTTAGAGGTAGATTAGGTTAGGATTAAGATTAGGGGTTAGGATTAGGGTTAGGGTAAGGCCTGAGAAATATGATAAAATCACTACCATCGAGAGCATTTCAAGATGTGTGTGAGATATGTGTGAGATATGACTTTGTGCATGCAGTTTTAACTAATGAGCTTTTCCAGCCAAGATTTACAACCACTTTCGACAGTTTCTAAAGAAAAGATCCTTCTTTCTTCGCCCTTTAGCAAGAAGAGGGACTCAAGCCAGATACAGCGCACAGCTTCATAGGATCATGACATGACAATCCGTGCATGGTTATAACCATTCAAACCAAACTTATGTCATTGGCAGCTGTTCAAACCGTTTCGATATAACATCATCTTATTAGACCCTTTCTCTGTAAACATCTATATATACTCTAATCATTGCAGCTACGAATACCTTGTTCCAATCAAAACCTCTCCTAAACGCTCAATATGCCTATCATTAGTGATGATTTTCGCATCGATAATATCTCTCAGGACGAAACTGTGTACCAGGTGGGCTATGCCCCCTCCTCTCTCATTCACAGAGAAATATCATTTTGAAAAAAAGACACTGCTAACACTACCAATTGGTCATCTAGCGATGTCTGATTATTAAAGGCTGGTGCAAATCAGCCGGAGAAGCCGGTTTCCTCACTGTTCAGAATCTGGATGCAGATGGTTTCCAGAACTTCTCACAGCTGAGCCACCCGATCATCGAAGGTCGCTTCACCTTCATTACCATGCTCACCCCTGGAATCAATCAGCTCTTCATCTGTCGGGGTAGCCATTACGGTAACATGGCGCCCGTTCCTTCTACCGAGCAGCTGGTTGTCTGTATCAACTACGTCCCATTGCTGCAGTGCCCGCCCCTCCATCTTGCCATCATGATCGCCAAGGACTCTCCTCTGCTCATTGACTGCCCTCCAAATCTCTCGGGAGATCATTCATCACTGGATGCTGTGATTGCCAAGTTCTGCACCACTGCGTACATGTGGCAGGCCCTCACAGCAGAAGATATGCGAATGAAAGGGCTTGGCCGCCGTTCCTTTCGCCTAGAGGAGGGTGGAACTGATTCCATTAGCCAACAGTTCAAGAATAGGCAGGGCCAGAATTTGCTGCATGCTAATGGCTCCACGCGTTCGATGGCAAAGGTCCATCTAGTCTGGTCAGATAAGACGATTGCGGAACTAAGCGACCCTAACATTGCTCAGCAGAATCC
The DNA here is from genome assembly GCF_000150705.2 of Paracoccidioides lutzii. NCBI lineage: Eukaryota > Fungi > Ascomycota > Eurotiomycetes > Onygenales > Ajellomycetaceae > Paracoccidioides > Paracoccidioides lutzii. The sequence goes on along the minus strand of NW_015440968.1, from coordinate 479,365 downwards.
TCATGCGACTGAGAAGAATAAGTTATTCGAGTACTTCCTTGATGCGCTCAAGCAGTACGGCGCACCATTCGAACCGTCCAGTCGGCCCGTTGTTGCGGGTCTAATCCTCGACTCTCATTACTCGGCTGACAAGAATCTCATCCTAGGCCATGCCGCGTTGGGATGCTATAACCCCTGGAACATCGCACTGGGGATGTTTGGCAGCCATCTTACGTACAGCTGGCCACGTTCAATAGAGGAAATTAACTCCTGTTTACTCGATACGCGCTGTCCAGGACCTACCGTTGGAAACGACAATGGTGAATGCGCCAGCATGTGGGAGGCCTGCGCGATCGGCCAGGGGGCCTTTTTACACGAAGTTGGCCATGCCTTTGGCGCACCGCATACCACTGGAATTATGAGTCGTGGCTATGGCACAGCACTGGCCCAGGAACTTCTTGGCCAAAACTGCGTATTGTGTACATCGGAGAACGGAGGGAGTTGTCATGATAGATAGGCAGACGGAGAATAATGCGCGCTGGGATCTTCGTGATGCGCTATCATTCAGGCTATTCCCGCACTTCTGGATTCCGGGCGACGAATATTTAGAACCAGATGTCCGGACTGAGACACCTCGTGCTACTGCCGCTGGGCAGGAGGCGGATGACGGCGCCGGACAATGCATCAAACTGTCCTGTCGAGCGGGGATTGCACAGATAACATTCAACGATGATGGGAATCCCGAACCCTCTCCCACCGTGACGTCTCCAGCCAAGGAAGTTATCTTCACGATGAAACAGATTCAATCCCGCTTCCCCCGCAAACATAGCCACAACAAACCCCTGAAACTAACTATGCTTGGCATGAATGGCAAAACTGGCACGGTCCGCGACGTCTGGCGCCTCTTTGACTCCATGAGTGTCATCACAATCCCCGGTTCCAAGGTTGTGTTAACGAAACAATCTATTCGGTGCCCTGATATGGAGGTTGGAGATCCGGATCCCACACTTGTCTGGACTTGGGCAACGTTATTAACGAAACCGAGAGGCAAAGATGCCAAGGCATCCGGCGGCCGCATGAAACTTGTCAAGTCCATTGATGTCCGAACGGGGATGTTTTTGGATGGCTTGTATGTTGATTTTGAGGATGGGGAGCGGGTAAACTGTGGGCCACGACTGAACCCCTCTGGAGGCGAGCATTTGTTTGGCGGGCATGCCGCCGAGGTGGTTGATATTATTCCTAGTAGTAGTGGGAAGGGTGACGGGCGGGTTGATTATGGGAGTCGAGAGATTGTGAAGATTCAGGTGGCGAGGCGCGACGATGTGCTTACTGGATTGAGAATTCATTTGAAGGATGGGACGGAGGGTGGTCGGTTAAGTGGATTTGAGGGGCATGTGGAGGAAAGGTGTGTGCTTGGTGAGTTTTCCTTTCTCCGTTCCTTTCATATAAATTCCCTTGTGCATATGTACTCTCTATCGCACGCTTTTTCTGACGGACAGTGAACCCTTTTGTTCTCAAAATGGACACAGAACCACCACCGGGACACCGCATCGTTGGTTTCTTCGGAAGCAACTGGTGGGGTTGTTCGTTCAATGCAATATTCGAGTTTGGGATCCTTACAGCACCGCGTGGTGTGGAGCTGCCCGAGGCTGTGTATGGGATGAAGGAATTAATGAATACAGACGGGGGACACGCTGTGAGTTAAGGAATTTCCCTCCCTGAGAATTACGAGAATGGGTCTCTGAGGATTTAGGCTGCAGTGATGTACAAAATCACCCTATGATTTGACGCAAGCTACGGATATAGGAGGGATAAAATGGATTTCCCTTTGATGGTTAACTATCTAACTTCAAATTAATCACCCACCAACTCTGTCGAGCGGACAATAATGATGCAAGAGCAGGGGGGAAAAAAGCCATTCAGGAAAAGGATATCCCAATTCCTCAGGGTGGTGTCGAGCAAACATAGAATCAAATGAAACATAAACACATATCCGCCCATCCGACTATTAATTACTTTGCCAATAACGTCAATCAAAGGATGCCATTGTATTGTTCGTTCACAACACTTCCTACCTTCCTAGCTACCGGCTGCTACTGCCAGGAAACAATTCTCAACAGACAACGCAACACTTCAAAGGCTACCAGCGTCTAAGTAACCCTTCAGTTACACGATCCCTCCTCTCATTCCCATCAAATACCCAACCCCTTACCGTCCCCACCGTCATCATCGACCTCCAGACTCTCAGCATCCAGCGCCAGGTCCAAACTTGCGCACTGATACCACATCCTCCCCTCCAAATCCCTCACACCAGTTCGAACCCTCCTCTCCACCTCTTCTTTCCGTTTCCCCTCATATACATTGCCGCCCTCCTTGCCTCTTCATCACACAGAAACAACCCCAGTCCATTTTCCTGGTCCGCACCCCTAGCCGCTCCAGTCCTTAACCAGAAGTAAGCGGCCAATCAGTCGTCGCGGAAATTTTTACTCTGATCATCCAGGTCAATAGGTTTATCAAGCAGCAGACGGGACTTGAGCGTGATGCCAATCATGGCCTCCATGGTATATCGCGCGTCGTTGCCACCGTTGTGCAGATTCCAGCCCATAATGCCGAGATCGGCTAGAATTCTACCTAGGGATGCTGGCTCTGTTTCGTGCTTCATGGCCCGGTAGAGGACGGAGGTATCAAGGGTTTCGAGGAAGTTGGGCTTTGGGGTCTGTTGGGTTTGGTTGTGTGGTAATGATGAGGGGGAGGTTGTGATGGCTGTGGTGGTGGGTTTTGTGAAAGTTTGGCATCCCAGTTTGCGGAGGAAGGTGAGGTCGCTTTCGGTGTCATGGCCGAGGAAGATGATGTTGCGTGCGCGGGCTTTGTATTCCGGGATGGGATCTAGAATATCAGCCCCCTTGGGTACAATATGGGAAACTGGTGATTCAGGGGTACTCTGAGAGTTGATATATCGGCTGTTATTGCCGTGGGTACCCTTTCTGCCTGGTAAGCTTTGGGGAAACCGGCGCGTGTGAGCAGCATAGGGAGGTTGGAAGCACTCATCAACGACTTGCGCCGCTGTTGAAATTGATATCCATTCACTTTTTCCGAATTCAAAATAATCCGGACACCCAATGATGAAATCCTTATTGACGACGTGCGAGTATTCCGAAATTCGAAAGTGGCGAGAGTTTATCTTAGCGATCCAGTTACAGCCTCCTTCGCCAGGTGGAATCCCGACGAGGTCAAGAGTATCAAGTGTAGATATCCCAATTTCTGTGATTTGTTGCTGGATTCTCTCATTCGCCTCGACATCAACGCAGAAGAAGATTGGCTCACTCGCAAAACCAAACGGTGCAGGCTCATTGACATCGAATGGAAGAAGAACAAGCCCACATGCCAATGCATATTCACGTTCAACCCGCTTCTGCTCTTCCCAAGGGAGACCAATGGTCTCAGGAGCTTGGAGATCACGGGGACGTTGAGGATGTATTCCCAGGTAACACTGGGTCCGCTTTAAAGTGCGACACCAATCCTGCAGTTTCTGCATACGATCAACCTGTCGTTTCTCATTGGCTACTCTGTTTCTTCTCCGGGTGGCATCGATAGCAGCTTTCATCTTTGTTTTGAACGCGACAAATGAGCGATCGATTTCGACAGAGGAGCCTGTAGGCGGCTCACCATGGCCTGTTGGTGCCGCCGGTATGGTCGACTCCATTTCTGCTTTTTCGTCCCGACTTCTCGACGTTCCAAGGTACTGTGGCTGTGGGGTACTGTCGTTTTCAAAGGATATTAGGAACCCAGGTTCCCTGTCTGATGGAATGGCAAGCTGACACTTGAACGCTTCGTTTATCTCATCGATGAGATCTTGGACCTGGTGGCTTGGAACCAGAATCAGAGGCTGGATCGATATGAACAGCGGAGGGTGAATATAGTATCTACTTAAATACGTGAATTAGTGAATTCGAATAAGCGTAACAAGATGAGGGAATTAGCGATCGAATGTTGTAGTAATGACGGGCAAATTCTCTTCCTGGGGAAACCATTTGTGGCTTCAGAATATAGAGCATGAATGCAGGTACGTCTGCACCGCCAGGTATAACTTTGAACCCAAAAGGGAATTTTCAAGGAATAACGCACATATCCCAAAACCTGTTCCAGAATTTTCCTTTGTCAAAGAACCTTTTCGCGATTCTATCTCTATCGCCAATGCGGACATGTTCGTATGGGAAGCGGCTGACAGCAGTTATTGGGCAGAACGATGTTGGCTTGTTGAAACCGCCCGCTACGAGGGTGTGATGGGAGAACGTCAATACAGACAAGTCTACATTTGTGCCACCGAAGGAATTATTGGTATTCTTACTGTTGTTTTGCATTTTCCTTCTGGCTTTCCGTTCAGCTCTGGAGAAAGAAGCTTGGTATTCATCAAAGCCAGTCTCTGGACCGGCTGCTTTGTTTGGATTCAAGGCACTGACTTCTGGTGGCTTGATATTGTTCTGATGTTCCTGGGAAAGGTGGCATGTTTCAAGCACAGCGTCAAGTGCAGTATGAAGTCCTGTGTCAGTCTGAAGAAGTTCTTCATCTCCATCAAAGAGCATTTTCAGGCGCTCAATCTTATCCATGGGCGCAGGATAAATTAGCGTTTCAGGGAGTTGTCTAAGGAAGTGGTTGGCGCAAAAGAAAAATCTGAAAATATGATAGACAAATGAATTAAAAGGGGAGAGAGGTCGGTGTAAAGCAGAGTGAGAGGACTATGTTGATGTTGTAGATGAGAGTTCTTGTGTCACTATGACAATGGCATGGCAAGTCTCAGCTAAATGTGTGGTGGGAGCTCAATAGAACAACAGATTAAAGAGCACTTGAAACATCAACAGACAACAACATGAACAACACACAACCCTGGAGGGGATCTAGCATCAGAAAGGACTGGGATTAGCCGCAACGTCATGATTTTTAGTGTACACATTCCAGGGTGGTGGGAGATTCTCTGTTGCTGACATTTCCGGTAAATTTGCGATTATCAGTAACAGTTGAGCCAAAAAAATGCAGTTACCAAATATCTTTATAGATCTTATAATTTTAATATCCATTGTTCGAAATTGCAAATAATAATATAATTACGGAGTTGGGTTGATGCTCAATAGCCAAGATCACATGATCTGGCATATCGGCAGTCCGGGGAACCTGTTTATCCGAAAAACGCTCCACAGATCCACGCTAACCCAATCGAGTAACTGTCATTTCAACTTCGCAACTCTTGAAACCAAAGGGCGAAGAAGCTCGCTCTCCAATCCAACGATCCTCTGCAATACCCCATCATTGCCCTTGTTGTCTTGATTATACCTCCTGTAGGGGCCTCTTTTTTCTTTGACTAGCTGCGATAATCTTCATACGAGCAAGTTATTGTGAACCGTAACCTCCTCCAAATGTGTCAACTGTGACTCCATGATCTCCCGTGTCGCACAGATGGTGACGCTTTACTCTCGTATGGCATTGTCTCCAACGGAGTCTTGACTGAACAGAACCCATTCACTTTCTCTCTCGAGCGTCTCGTGGGCTCAATGATGTCGGAAAATTCGGATGATAATGGCGTCATCATGGAGGGCCCCTCCGATCCAGATGCACAGGCCACCGTGACAGATTTCATAGACTACACCGAGTACCTCCCCTCAGACCTCGTTCGTTCCCTGACTTTGATTCGTGGCCTGGACGAAAAATATCTAGATGCGGCTGCAGCTGTCCATGAGTTTACAAAGACCTACGGACAACTTCCCAACCTGCCACCAGAAGCGCGACCCGACCCTCTTGTGCTACGAAAGCAAATTTCAGAACAGTTGGGGCGCGTGATAAATGCCCGTGAGTCCGCCTACGCGGAAGCATGTCGCATTTACGATGTTGTCGATCGCCACTTTGACCGCCTCGGGAGCATCAAATCCAAGTTGAATGCGCTATCAAGCTCATGCACTACAGTTTCTCGAGACACTTCTACGCCTCCCCCAGCTGAACGGTCTCCTGACGCAAAACGACAAAGAAGTGGACGCAAATCCGGTGAGGCACCTTCTGCACCAAGGATAACTTTGCGCATCGATGGGCCTCGCCAATCAGCACCCACAGAGAAAGGCACACAGAAGGGAAACCTTCGCAGGACAACAACGCGCCGCGGCACCCTTGCCCTGTTGAATCCGGACTCCCCCATAGTCAGCATGGAACAATATGACGACGAAGGTGAACCTGATTCATCGCATGTTCTTGATGCAGAGCATTTGATAGACCAATTCAAGGACAAGGGGAAGTCGAAAAAACACAAACGAGGTACCACAATTCGCATTTCTCAGCCATCTGATTCCGGTAACTACGTGGATGCAAATCAGATCGATACCTCCACCAGCAACGCCTTGGCCATGCTGAAACCTCCCCCAGAAAATGCAAAAATCGGCAGCGAACATTTCCCCTGGCTCCGGTTGACTGAATGGGAGATGACTAAGCTTCGAAAAAAGATGAAGAAGAATAATATCTGGCAGCCCAGTGAGATAATGATACACCGTGAGCTTGCGGTTCGTGGTCGAGGGTGGGAAGGATATCGAGCAGCCAAGTTAAACGCCGAAACAACAGGTGCTGAGTTCGTAGACTGCGACGACATAACGAAGAATTATGTTTCAGGGAAACTCGTCCGGAAAAGCGAAGTAAACGCGGATATATCGGGTGTGGAGGAGACTAAACTGAGCAATCGAGGTATGAAACTCAACGAAGCGAAGAAATTGAAACGAGAAAACCTTGCGAGAGAACAGGCGGCTCTAGCTGCGGTCGAGGCCGAAATGGCGGCGAAACGACTCGGGGACATCGGGTCTACTTTTAAAAGCTTGTTTTCCACCCCTGCAGAGCAGAGTCATTACAGTAGCGTTCAATCTGGACTTTTAGGTAAATCTTTCAAAGCTAACGGTCCTGCAGTGAAGGATAGGCCAAAGGTGCCAAAGCAGCCTGCTAAGAAGAGAAAATTTGAGGAGGCAGCCGCGCCAGAATCGTTTCAAGATGTGGACTCCCAAGCTGCTGTCTCCTCAACCACTGCCAAGCCGTCCGCGAAGAAACGCAAGCTTAGCAAATCTGCTTTTTCAAGTACCGTTAACCCAACTGCAGATGATGCCTCTATGGAAAGTGCAGTTTCAGCAACTAGGGGCCCTCAAGCTGCTACCGGTGGCCCATCTACAGTCTCTAAAAGATCATCCCTCCCCGCTTCTCCTACTGAGTTCCGCCGGTCAACTGGCCCTGCCGTATCCAAGGCCCACCCTACGCCAACACCCCCTGTTACCCGCCCTGCTTCTCGACCCCGTTCCGCCACCGGAGCCCCTGGAGAATCTACAGGTCGCGAACGACCCTCAAGGAAGAGTGCCACTCCCGCAGTCAGCAAAGCCGCCTCTGGAGCCGATCAGGTCACTACAACTGCTGCTGGCCGTCGCAGCAAGCGCCCTGCCCCCGGACCCGTAACTTCAGGCCAGGATGGCGGCGCTGCCGTAAGCGTAGGCCGTCGCAAAGCCAAGCCCACAGCGAAGAAAAAGAAGGATCAGGCCTACAAGGAAAGTTCCCAGACGCCCAGAACCGAGGATGTGCGGATAGACGAAGACGGAGTTCTCGAGGAGATCGACCCGAACGAACCCAGGTACTGTCTCTGCGGAGACGTCAGTTTTGGCACGATGATTTGCTGTGAGGATAATGATGTGAGTGGCCGATGAAGCTGTGTATTTTGTTCGCTTTAAGTGTACTGTTTTTGCTTTTCTAGTTCTGTGTTTCTTTCCCCTTTCGTGAATCCCATGTTCCGCTAATCTTGTCTTTACTCCCGTCCATTACCAAACCCGATCCTTTCACTTACAATCCGCTGCTGGACCGTGATAACTAACCCAATCTACTATGGCTACCCAGTGTGACAAGGAATGGTTCCATCTCGATTGCGTCGGTCTTACGGAAGTCCCAAGCCGGACTGCGAAATGGTATTGCCCCGAATGCCGGAAGAAGCTTGGCAAAGCTGCGACGGACGGCATCGTGCGAACAGGCGGCGGACGTCGCTAGTTCTGGATTCACTTCATTCCCGTCTTGATTCTCTAAATGTATAATAACTCAAACAGTAGTTAATAATGAGTGACGCTAGGAGGAAATATGGAGCTACAAGGTGCAAGGTGGTTGGATTTTGAATTTCAATTTTGTGTGAAGGTATTATACCAATCTGCGGTTTAACATTTACAGGCTAAATTATAGGGAGTGCGTGCTGGAGGGTTTTGATCTGACAGCAGATCCAAATTTCCATTTTCTTCGACGTCAACATATTGTATCTCTTGACATCCTGCTTACGGCTAGAAATGGTTTCCCCATTTTGCTACCATAATTCTGCCTTAGGCCCCGGAGGGGTTGTATGATACTTTGTTATTAATATAGTTTTCAGCGGCTATGACACAAGCTTACACAGGGATGCCCAAGATACTTTTCGGCCTGTTAAACGAATATATTTGTGAGTGACAATCTCGTGTTTGAAGCGTTGCATACGCGTCGTGCACAGTCTGTGGGTGATCTCCCTCTCAGCCCTCATCGTTCAATTATCTCTCTACTCTTTTATCATCCTTTACCCTGAATTACATCTCAATCAAGATGAATTTAGCACTTTCTCAAAAGATCTTTGTGTTCAGCTGCATCATTTCGTCTAAGTGGTTGATTAGAGATCAACATTGAGATATTCAGATTGAGAATCCTTCAAATAAATCGATAAGGGTTCATGTCTGTTCTGAGAAAAGAATCGGTGATTGACGATGAGATTGATTATTCTTGAACATTCTACTCCAAAAACAGCGCATATTACATCTAAACTCCTGCTGCTAAATTCTGTTTTTAATAGATCTTTTAATGTAAATAAACTCCGATCTCTGAGATGAAGCTCTCGGTTACGCAGTCAACGCAACTCTGAAAAGACTTTTTAAAAATATTGAAACTCACTTCTATATAATAATGACTTGCATATCTCTTCAAATTTAAACTGAATACAAACTGTATATAAAATCCTATAAAAGATAAATCCAAAAAAAAAAATACCTTTTTCATGATATTATCTGTGATGTGATTTGTATAAATTTACATATCAGTATACCTACCTCTCTCGCCCCTGAATATATAATAAATGCGAACCCCTCAATATTTTGATCAGTTAACCCGTTCCAGCGCGCGGCGTTGTTCTTGTTAGGGTCCGTGCTTTTTCATAGCGCTACTACGCCTTGGTTAGGCCGAGGTTCTGCGATCCGCCTGGATCCCGGGAGGAGGTGTGTTGTTGCTCATCAGTTAAACCTGCTAACCAGTTTAAGATTGGCAAATAAAATCTTCAACCAGCTGCTACTGCCTGGTGCACGTGATTTAGGTGGCCCCACATATACCTGGTGGTAGTATTTGGTAGCTGTCTCGGGGATGCTATATACTACTGTTGCGCGGTGCGCTAGGAAGCCTAGGCTCCAACAATACCCTAACCTAAGGTTGTAGCGGCCTGCGACTCCCGGACGGGATCGCAGAACAGAGGAGGATACGCACGCGGATATTCGGTGTCATGAAGTTACTTGAAACCCATGCTTTGGAATCTAGGACATCTTCACAATGATTTCATCCTCACTTTTATAGTCTTGAGTGATGATGATAGGTTCTCCCAGCTGCAGCCTAGCGCTAACACTCAAAACAACCTTCGAACTATACTCAACATATATAACATCATAATGACCATGTCAAGTAGCTCGGTTAATCTGTGTGTTGAACCAATTTTAAGGTTATTTTCGGCTTCGTCAACGAACCAATTACACGCTTTAGCTGCGGGCGCCCTCCAATGTTTCCTCCGCCACATGCCGCACCTATGACTTCATCCCAAACTGTATTCATCTGGCCCCTTATATATAGCCGCCCCCCCGCCCCGGTCTCCTCTCACTCTGTTGTCTCATATCTAGCTGATCAGGCCGACGATTATCAACGAAAATCTTTCAACTACATTTCAAGAGGTATTATTTTCTTCTAAACACATGTTTCATGTCCTGCATGTGCTACATGTACGCACAATGCTAATTTTCCCACAAGAAATCAGACCCCAAAACGGTTTCTAAACCTTCACATATATCCAAATACCCCCCCAGCTAATATCCAAAATGGGCTGTGGATGCGGATCAGAGTGTTCCTGCAGCGGACCCCAGAATTGCGTCTGCGGGACTTCTGGCGGCGGAAGCACTTGTCACTGCACTTCCTGCACTGTAAGCTGACAACAACTCTCTTGTTCTCATCGAATCTGCAAGCTTGGTGCGAGAAAATTTCTTGTCGTTAATATTTGCCCCCCCCCCGGCGGCGGCTCCTTATTGTAGAAATAAATTCGAGAAATTCGTCATGCTTTGAACCACCACGTTCACTCACAACCACGATCGCTCCGATGCTGTTCTTTCGCCACAGGATGTGTTTTTTGTGATTGTTTGTTGATGGGGAAGCTGAAAATGGCGACTACGTGTGTGTTCGATGTTCGACGCTGGTGTAAGGGTTATCTGGGTCGTTGGACGTACAAAGTTCATATGTGTCTACGGGTACTTGGGTACTGGAATGAAGTTCCAGTTGTATAATAAATTGCCACTGTTACTTGCCCCGCTCTTCATGTGCATATGTGTAGCTACTGAATAGGATCGTAAGGATCTGTAACTTAACATAGGCTGGGTTTGATCAAAGGTAACCAACGTCTAGTTTTATTATTATTATATTGACGTAGATTATGTCGTGCACTGTTGGCTCCTTGGGCCGTTGGAAGGGGAACGTGGGGCTGGTGGGTATCGTTCGGCAGGAGGCAAGTTTTGGCCACGGCTTACGGTTGCAACGATCCGTCCGCTATGAACAAAGTCAAGTCTCCTTGCTTTGTGCCAGTTCCAACGCACAAATTACTCAGGTTGGTAGATTGTAATTGGCCCATCCACCCAAACCACACGGACCAGTCGAACCGCAATCAAATCAACCCAAAACCCCCCTAATGCATACACTGTCGTTCCAGAATATTCTGATGCGCGTATCAAACCTAGTTAACCAACTAACTAGTTAGTTAATCTCGGAAACTAAGATAAAGTAACTAACTTATCCAAACAGGCGAGCCGAACACCAAATTCGGAATAGTAATCTTTAATTTCCCAATCCAATCCACTTCAACGCTTTCAGAATGCGAAAATGCAAGAAACTCTATAGAGAGAGGGACGAATTCGGCGATTACTGCCATTCAAAAGAAAGAAATGTTTCTCAATTTGTGAAGCTTCAACACCTATGCAAATGACCCACTTACTCCTCCTGTATTTGAGCTTAAATGGATGGTCTACAGGAACCAGCCTACTTGCACAAGTCACTCAAATTAACAGGAGCTGAAGAGAATTTACTGGTTTAATGAAATTTCAGACCTGGTTAAATGAGGGTTACCTTTCTGACCAGCTGTTATTGAGAATGTGATCAATTGTCTTACTGCATGACATTTAATTCTCACTGCTGTCATGTCAGCAAGAACTGAGTGTTAAATCTAATTAAACATTGTATGAAGCTTCAATGCTGTTATTTCAGACACTACCATTCTGATCAGACTAAATACAAGTCTAGAAAGATCATTGTAAAGTGATTTAAAATATGAGAGAATACTCTTACTGAATATAAAATCATACTTGAAAACATTTATTATTTTGATAAAACTGAATTTACAATGAGACTCTGTACAGCTATTAAAATCATTGCTAATGCTAAGTACTATAACTGAACAAAGCTTTTACAGTCTGAGAATTATGAATAAATTACTGTGATAAAGTAAATGATTATATTTGATTAAGCTCTATCTCTATATATTATTCTTAAAAGTTAAAATATTCAAAAAAAAAAAAAATCTCTCACAGACTTTCAGATGATTAACAATAGATAATAATACTAACAGGTGAACTACAAATAAGTAAATAATTATAAGAGTTATTTACTATTTAATTTTGATTAAATCTTCAAGAAGATCAAGATTATTTCTCTCTGTATACTTAAATATTTATTTCATCTTTTAGTCTTTAAATGTGAATGTTTTGTAAGCTTTGTATGATATAAAATTTTTCAGCTAGTTCAATCAATCTATTATCACAAATTCTATAGATGAAAAAGTTATTGATTTTGTTTTTAAAAATAAATAAATTCAGATCATATAGTCATATGTGTAACTTGAACATGATCACTTTAAATTTTATTTAAAAAAATTAAAGATTTCACAAGCTCAAACAAATATAATTTCTGTGATTTAATGGAAATTCAAATCATAATTTAATAAATTATTCATTAAATAATTATGGTAGAAAGAAACTAAAGAAAAAATACTCTATCAGTTAATTAAATATGCTCTTTCTCTTTAAGACTGAACTGAGAATAATGCTTTGATTGATCATATAGAGGGAAATAACTAGTTCTAAAAAATGAAATTTAAAGTTAAGTGAAATTTTTATTTAATCTATTTTATTAAGAAATATCAAAACTTAGATCATCTTATTTTATATGTTTTTTATTAATAATACTCTTATTATTATCAATATATTTTTATAAATGTTTTTGTTTCATTAATAAATTTTTTTTAAAAAAAATATAATATAATTATTTCTTCTATCATGCTGTTCTCTTTTATTAATTGATTTTAATTTTATTTGCTTTTTTTTTTTTTTTTTTTTTGCTGAACTAAGTATATGTAACTATATTTTCTATGATACGTATAAGGGGACGACGCCGAGACGAAGAGTCAATAGTGCTGTCGCGTGGGTTGTTTGATGGGAAGCTGAATGGATAGACTTGACTAGCTAAGAGAGCAGACGAGCTTATGTCTTAGAACTGAAGGGGAATCTAAACGATCAAGGATTCTGATAAATAGATAAAGGATTGTATGCGCCTTAAATTAATCTCATATATTATTAACGAATTGCTGAACCTCTAAACAGTGGGTCAGATAACTAGTTTTATAGAGTTTTCATCAGCCTTCCCTCCTTTATGAATACGCTCAGATACCACTCTATCTGGTCAAGGAAGTGGCGATGCCTTTCATAGAGATGATCATAGAGATGATCATCCCGTCATTGATAGTCACCTCATCATTTCATACAAGGCAAGGTAATCATCTCATACAAAGGAAGGATGGTCACCTCGTCATCTCGTACAAAGGTGAGACCGTCACCTTGTCATCAGGGTAATATGAATATCAGTAGCGGGCGGCGCCGTAGAGAGGTAGTTTCTAAGACGTTAGGAGATATTGATGCCAAGGAGATGTCTTTGACTAGGTCTCGTGATCATGATAATATGTCTCATGAATTACTATATTATTCTGAATTGAAACTACATAATTGCATGTTCTAAATTATGTATATAAATCAGATGTACAAGATAGTCAAATTCTAGTATAACTAAATAAAAAATAGTCATTGACTGTCTGTACATATCTCAAATAAATAATAATAATAATCAGAATCAGAATCATGAGTATATGAAAATTAAATATACAGATTTCAACATGATATACTTTCACAGTTCTACAGTAAACAAATGTATGAGAGTCTAATTAAACAGTAAATATAACTTGAATTCAATATCATTAATAAGTTTGAGTTTTTAGATATCTCCTTACTCTATAAACAGAGTTCTTTAAAACTCATGATATTTAATCAAATTTAATAACTAGTAATATAATTTTAAATTAAATCAAATTATTTAACAGCTAAATATTTAACTTTAAACTTCTTTCTCTTTACTAGTTAATTTAATAATTTTTAATTATTTTAATTTTATATATATTTATAACTCTAAGATCTATACTTTAATCTCTATTATTTTAAAGCTTAGCTATCTTGTCTCATATATGCGCTTTGATTTAATGACTCAAAGTGTTATAGAATTGCTTCTATATCAGTCTCATTTAGCTTCAGATTTTTTCATATTAACTTTATATAAAACTTTATTTTTTTATGAGTTTTTTATTTTTATTTATCTTCTCATGAATTCAATTATGTGTAGAAACTATTAAAATTGTTAATTAATAGTAGATTTATTTTAAAGACAGTATCAAAAATATTCATTAATGAATATAAAGTAAATGATTAGATCAACTTAATATAAAATATATGAAAAATAAAAATAAATTAAATATAACAATCATGAAAATTTAAAAAAGAGAATTAATCAAATAAAACAACTATTTATAATATTATTTAAATATAATTAAATTTTTCTTAAAAACTTTATTGTTAGGGAGCGAATGCGAGCTGCATAAGAAGAAAGACTCTCTGCGTTGCTAACTGCTATATAACGAAATACTAAGCTTGATGGGATGAAAGGGGGTGCTGGGGGCCTGCGTGGATTATAACCACCTGCATGGTCGTGTGGTCACGTGATATGGATTAGGCCTAATCGGGCGCCGAGCTTAATCCGACGTCGAGTCTAACCGGGCACCGGCCTTCGGTCGGGCTCGGTCGGACGCTGAGCCTAACATCACCCCCCGGTCTAGGGGCAGGCATGTCCTCATGCCGGTAGGTCGTCATCAACCTCGTCCTTCAGGTAGCTGTCTGTCTCCCATGCCTTCAGCCACTCATCTAGTCGCCTTGGGGGTCCAGCTTTTGTAGGGTTAGCCTCATGGAAGTCGCGTATGGCGTGTGGTGATCCTTTGAAGTCGCGAGCGGGGTACCATGAAGAATCCTCATCAAACCCCTTCCAGCGCACCCGATACTGCAGCTTGCTCCGGCTTATTCTACTGGCCAGTATACGATCTATTTCCCATTCATTCTCACCATCTATTTCAATTGGGTCTGGTGGTCTGATAGTCTGGCCAGGTAGAGGGTCTCTGGAGTCCTTGCGTAGCTTGTCTGGGGAGAAGATTGAATGAATTTTCATTGTTATGGGGAGGTCCAGTTTGTAGGCATTGCCCACCTTTTCCAGGATTCTGAAGGGGCCGGCATTCTGCTCCGCCAGTTTACGGCTTGGTCGATCCATCTTGTATGATTTCAATGTTAGATAAACAAAATCTCCTACTGCAAAGTCAGGCTCTCGATGGTGCTTGTCAGTCTGCCTCTTCATCTGTTCCTGTGCTGTCTTTATGCCTTTACTCGCCTGGTTCCAGATCTCTCTCATTCGGTGAATGAAGCTCCTTGCTGCTTCTCGATTTCTTTTCTCATTCATGTCCAATTTCTCCGCCAGTGGTTGCCAGTCAAATGACATTCGGGGTTCATATCCATTTGCTGCGAGGAAGGGGGAGATCCCTGTGGAAGCGTTTGGGGTAGCTGCGGAGGCATGGTCTATAATGGGCAGCCACTCATCCCAGTCGTCTTGGTAGTAACTGACATAGGGGCGAAGACGGGTGGCAATGTATTGATTCACCACTTCTGTCTGTCCATCAGTTTGTGCATGATGCGCCGTTGAGAGTTTCAGTTTTATGCCCAGGATCTGTGTAAACTCATCCCAAAAGCTTGATATGAACTGGGGGCCTCGGTCAGAGACAATTGAGTCAGGCGCCCCATTGTATGAATAGTAGAATCGAATGAATAGTCGGGCCAGCTCCTGGGCTGTAACTCCCCGGGTGGTTGGAATGGAGATTGTCTTCTTGCTTAGCCGGCATACTATGACCAAAATGGCATCATAACCTGTTTTGCTTTTCGGCACGTCCATGAAGTCCATTGCAATATGCTGCCATGCCCGTTCTGGTATTGGTAATGGCTTTAGCAAACCAGGAGTCTTATCTCTTGGAATTTTACTGATCCGGCACACATGGCAGTTCCGAATATAGCGTAGGACGTCTGTCCGCCAGGTGGCCCACCAATAGCGTGATTGCACCAGGGCCAGGGTCTTTCGTCCTCCAGGGTGTGCTGTTGAAGCTTGATCATGAATTTCCTGCAGTAGCTTGGCTATCAGGGTTTCCTTTTCCTGAACAGGCACCACTAGTCTTCCATTGTACCGTAGCACATTGTCCTCCATTGTATAGGGACTATTCTCATCATCTGCCTGCTGCCGCAGGGGCTCAATTGAGGTGGCTGTCTTGTTTAGAGACACTATGCATTCAGCAATGCTCTCTTTCTCTGAGGAGTTGATGCTAGCAATGTCTGTAGAGGGAGTGATCTGGGGGTCGAGGGTCTCTGGTCCTAGGAGGATCTGCATACGGCCGTCCTGTTGCCTTCTAATCTGCTCAGGCCTGCTCAGTGCGTCTGCTAGCAGGTTGGCCTTGCCTGGTCGATACTTGATCTCAAAGTAGAAACGGGAGAGGAACTCTGCCCAGCGGGCTTGACGTGCATTCAGCTTCTTGGTAGTCATGAAGTATTCCAGTGCACGATGATCAGTGAGGATCTTGAATCGTTCCTCCCGTTGTAGTCCCTCAAGCTCTGCCCGCCATTCTTGTAAGGCCCGGACTACTGCCAGCATTTCCTTATCATGAACTTCATAATTAAGCTCTGCACCATTCATTGTCTTTGAATAGAAGGCTACTGGGTGCCAAAGGTCATTTTCAAATCTTTGACTTAGTACCCCAGCCACTACTCCGTCAGAGGCGTCAGTCTCAATACGAGTCTCCCGCTCAGGGTCATAGTAACGCAGTGTTGGAGCCTCCACCAGCTGCCTCTTCAGTTTTTCAAAGGCTGATTTGCATTCTGATGTCCACACAAATGGGGTAGTCTTCTTTGTCAATTGGTACAGTGGCTTTGCGATTCGGCTGTAGTTCCTTATGAATCGTCGGTAGAAATTGCCAAATCCTAGGAATGACTGGACTCCTTTGACTGTGGTGGGGGCCTGCCATCTCACAATGGCAGCTGTCTTCTCTGGGTCTGCCTCAATCCCTTCTGTACTGATGATGAACCCTAGGTATTTTGTCCTCTGGACTGCAAACTCACATTTCTGGATGCTGGCTTGCAAACCCGCTGTCTTTAGTCGGTCTAGCACTGAGTTTACCTGCTGCTTGTGCTCCTCCAGATTCTTGCTATAGATTAGAAGATCATCCATGAATGCTGTCATAAACTTGTCCAGGTAGTCAAAGAAGATACTGTTAACAAACCGTTGAAAGCAGGCAGGGGCGTTTGTAAGGCCAAAGGGGACCACCCGATATTTATAGGTCCCGTAGCGGGTTCTAAAGGTGGTCAGGTCCTCAGACTCAGGGTCCATTCGGATGCGATGGAACCCCTGCCGAATGTCCAACTTTGTAAAGTATTTCGCCCCATTGAGTCGGTCCATCAGCTCATCTATCAGGGGCAAGGGATACTGATCTCGTTTGGTTATAGCATTCAGCTTGCGAAAGTCAACACAGAATCGTAGCTTCTTCCCACTACGGGCAATCAGGATTGGGGAGGCGTAGGGGGCTGAACTTGGGGTGATGAAACCCTTTGCTAGGTTGGCTTCAAGGTAGGTCTTCACTGCCTCTAGTTCCTCTAGATTCATCTTATATAGAGGCGCATGTCCAATGCCCTGGGTGAGGTCAACATCAGGCTGGAGCTCTATTTTAAAATCAACATTCTTCCGTAGGGGGGGCGGTTCATCTGATGCTTTCTTTGAGAAGCAGTCCTCCCGGCCTTTCAACCATTCTGGTAAGTTGCTGATCAGCTCCTCATCAGACTCATCCTCAGCTCCCACTAAACCCCGCTTCTCCTCAAGCTGTTTATCAATTTCATACAGACTGGTTATGAAGACTGTTGACTTCTTGTTCTTCATATAACCATGGAAGGAAGCAGCCCCAATGAAGTTCATATCCATCATCTGTGGTGCTGTCTCCTCCCAGGTCAGCCCCTGCCTCGTCTCAGGCATCACGACTGAGCTGGTCCCTTTCAATCTGCGGAGCTGAGCCTGATGCTCCTGTCTGATCTCCTCATCCAGCTTGATCTCTCTTCGTTCCACATCCGCCTGATGCTCAGGCTTGGGGTCTGGGCGCTTCAGTACTGACCAGGGTACTATCTTCAACATCGGCTCCGCCACCTGTTCAGGGATAGACCGTTCACTCGGCCAAACCAGGCGTTGGTTTTTAACATCAAGCCATATATCCTGTGCTGCCAACCACTTCCGTCCCAGGATGACAGGGTGCTGGCCTAGGTCTGTTACCAGCAGAGGGACATTCTGAAATCTCCGGCCATCCACCCAGAGGTTTAGGGTCAATGTGCGGT
Organism: Paracoccidioides lutzii; assembly: GCF_000150705.2. Classification (NCBI taxonomy): domain Eukaryota; kingdom Fungi; phylum Ascomycota; class Eurotiomycetes; order Onygenales; family Ajellomycetaceae; genus Paracoccidioides; species Paracoccidioides lutzii. The sequence goes on along the minus strand of NW_015440968.1, from coordinate 461,246 downwards.
CTATCACCCCGCCGGGGGCGCCATTGTATCCCTTCATGCGGCATTTGAATGGGAGTTCTTGAAACTTCCTATCAAAGAATCTTGCCAATTCTATGGCATATCGGGTATCAATAAAATTCGCTCCATTTGCTCCAGTATCAGCAAGAGAATTTGTAGAAGTAGCAATTCCATTGTAGGCTAATTTGATTGGCACATTAAAGCTTTTCCCCCCAATCAAGTCCTTCATCTCAAACCTCTCACAGACTATTGAACTACCTGAGGTGGAGTCTTCTCTCAGGCTCACTCTTTTCCCGAATCTGCTGAAGGCTCAGGGGCATCATTCCCTGTGAGCTCAGCAATCACCTGCTGGGACTTCTGCTTTGCAGGGCAGTTCCTGGCAATGTGGCCTTTTTCCTTACAGTAGTAGCACTGAATATCCGGACGAGAGCTCAAGGCCTCCTTCACAGTAGGGGATTTTGTTGTAGAGATGCTGGGGGGTGTTTGACTGTTGGCGGTCCGCAGGGTGTTCTGCTTGAAGGTATTAGGCCCATTTCCCCGCGAGCTCTTTGATTTCTGGGTGGCATTGATTGTCTGGAGGGTGTGAGCTGCCTGCGCACAGATTTTCTGAAACTCAGCATATGTATCAGTGGTCGCATTGGCTACTGCTACCATCTTCTGGAGGTCAAAGGACAGCTTGTCATTGAAGTCTGTCTTGTAGTCCCCCCTGGCAATCTTGGCCTCACCTGCCAGGTGTAAGAATTTTGTGACAAATTCATGATAATTGTCCCCATTGCGCATAATCAGCTTGCGATAATCACTCTTGGCATTTTGCAGCTTGTTAGCATCCTCATATATTGACTTGAGGTGCTCAAATATCTCTTCTGCAGTCTGATATCGCTCGGGGTGGTCCTCTTCCATACAGGGCGCAATGTGACGTGCCGCGTCCCCATCAGTCCGGTTTTCGATGTATGCAATCCTCATGCGTTCAGTAGGGTAGTGGTCAGCGTTCTCCCGGAGCTTGTTCTTCATCCGGGAGAGCCAGTGTTCAAATTTTGGCTCCTTGCCGTCAGTGAGGTGTTTTGGGTCATCAATCTTGACAGACCTCCGGGTAGTCTCAGAGGGGGTGACACCTCGACTTGCTGCTTGGTTGCTGACTGTCATGCGGACCAGGGTGTGGCTAAGTTCATCGCGTTCAGCAATTAGCTCATCAATCTGGCTTTGCTTGACAGCGGCCTGGTCAGTGGCGTTGTTCCGTTCCATCCTCAGACGTGTGATTGTATCCCTTAGTGTTTTTTCATCGTCAAAGATGCCATCGAAGATCGCCGCCAACTCATTATAAACACGGTCGCTGTCCGAGTGGATTGCCTCTCTGAATTCCTCAATTGAGACGCGTGGTTGGTCAGTTGGTCTTGTTAGGAGGTATCGCCAGTCCTTTCGGCCCCTTCCAGGGGGTTGGGAGCCTGTGGTGGCCATCTGATGTTGGATTGAGCCGTTGTCTTCAACAGTGCTGTTGTCTTAGCAGTTGATCTGACGCGTTGTCAGGCTCTGAACTAGCAGGTTCTAATTCAACTGAGGCACTCAAGTTTTCTGCTGAAACCTGAGTGAGAAGGTAGAAGGAAAGCTTAGTATTGTGTTAGGGAGCGAATGCGAGCTGCATAAGAAGAAAGACTCTCTGCGTTGCTAACTGCTATATAACGAAATACTAAGCTTGATGGGATGAAAGGGGGTGCTGGGGGCCTGCGTGGATTATAACCACCTGCATGGTCGTGTGGTCACGTGATATGGATTAGGCCTAATCGGGCGCCGAGCTTAATCCGACGTCGAGTCTAACCGGGCACCGGCCTTCGGTCGGGCTCGGTCGGACGCTGAGCCTAACATTTATAAGAGAAAAAATTAAATAATATAAAATATAAATATTTCAAGATAATTTAGAATGTTATAAATTAATATTTTAATTTTTTTTACTATATTTAATTAAATAACAAATTAAATATTTAAGCATAGATATTTACAATTAGATATAAATAAAGTTTACAATAGTAAAAAATTTTTTATTAAAAATAAAATGATAAAAATACTTATATTTTTAATAAAAATATAATAATATAAATTATAATTATCAATATATATAAATAACTTTTAAATTAATAATAAATAATTTAAAATCTTTTAATATTATTAGATTTTATCATTTTAGTTGATAAAAAATTTTTGATAAAAGTAAATATAGTATTGATATTTATTTAATATATATTAAAGTTGTAATAAAAGAAAAAATATTTAATATTTTAATATAAAGTTACATATCTTATTCTGAATATTTATAGAAGACTTAATAGTATTTTGATCATTAAATAAAATTTTATAGTTATTATTTAATAATTAATTATAATTAATATATTTTTATTTTAATCACTTTTTAAATAGCATTTTTGACAATTTTATAATAAAATCACTTCTTACAATGATATAAATAAAATATATAAATTTTATAAAAAAATCAATTAATATATCTATTGTTATATTATTATTAAGTAAAAATTATTTTAATATTCTCTTTATATTCTCAATTTTTATAAGAAGTTTAGAGTTAGAAGCTTTTAAAAATTTAAATAATTTTGCTAAAGTATAAATTATAAGTTTCCAAGTATTTAATAAGAAATTTGAAATATTTATTTAGATAAAAATATAATTAATAATTAACTATTATTGTATTATTATTTTATCATATAATTATATATATTATACTTATAGTTTTGATAAGTTTCTTTTTATATTCATATTAAATATGTTAAAGTGAGTTAATAAATAAAAATTTTAAAAATTTAAAATAGATTTCACATATCATATTATAAAGAGCAAAACTCTAAAAGATGAAATAACTATGTAAATGATATAAAAATTGAATAAGAGAGAGTATAATTTTACAATCTAATATGTATCTAATGCAGATTAAAAGAAAGTTTTAATTGCTTTTATATTGTATCAATATAGCATATGTTTCAGTTCACTTGTATTTTCTATAGTCTTTATTTTACCATTTATACAATATTATAAGACTTGAAAAAATCAGCTTCTTTTTACATCATGAGCAGAATAAATATGCAAATTGCAATATACTAAACTTTAGCACATGAATATTTTGATTACAGTGATATTAATCGAATTTAATTTGTAATCAAGTGTAGATATTTCAGATTATAACTTAAGAAGTAGTTGAATAATTTCAACTTGATGTGGTTGATTTCAAAGTGAATTATGTTATAATTCAATTTCTATCTAATTAAGTTAAGATTCAAAAAAGATGCAAGTCAATAGATTTATCATGTTAAATAATAGAAGAGGAATCCATTGGTCAATTCTAATTCTTGTTGGTATTACACGTTCATTGAACGGGCATTAATTCTGGCCAAACCTACGGACGAGGGGGATAGATCTGTCCATCTCCTTGACAGCTATTTGGGGGGGGGGGGGGGGTGGCTGTGGAAGACCCCTCCTGCCAGATCCGGCCTAGCTTCATCACGTGATCCATGGAATGATCTGGCCCCGACCAATGCAGTCCGCAAAAAAAATAAAATTTCCCCCCCCAAACCAGGGCAGCTCAAGTTTTGGGGGCCGGAGGCGAAATTAGTTAAAGATATAGGAATGTAGAGGTTTTGAAGGGGGAGAAAAAAAAACGGGCACCA
>NW_015440968.1:455707-457454 GCF_000150705.2 Paracoccidioides lutzii | reverse complement strand
TTGAAGCGAGAGAGGGCATATTTCGTGAGAACCAAAAAAGTTTTTTAGTGGCTCTTTTGGCAGATTCCCCCGGGAGGGAGGGGGGGGGGGGGGGGAGTTGGTTACCGCCGTGAACTATAGGGCCCCGTTTTGTTTCTACGACCAACGTGAAACTTTAGAAAACCCAATTACCCCAAGAACTCAAATTAGCTAGACCCAAGCTTAAGCTTTTTAGGTTGTTCACAGCCCCTCTCTCTCTGGTAGTTGTCAACCGGTCAGCTGGTACATGTAACTAGAGCGCCACCCCTGATGGCCGCCCGCCGCCGGCCCGATACGACCGATTTTTGCCCAAAGGAAAAAGAGCCTACCCCATGAAACAAACATTCCCCCTTGGCCGCATCGTTCATGGCGTATATCTCGGCATTGTGGTATCGGGTACACATTATATCCGTTCCAGGTATTCCCCATCACGATGTGATAACTCCATTTTTTGGGGGTATGTTTTGGCAAGCTTTGCGTATCCCATGGTTTCATACCTTCTATATATATCTTAGCGTCCTTGTATGTGTCTGCGTGTCTGCGTGTGTTGCATGTGTGCGTGCAATATGTGTGTGAGGGTGCGAGGGTGTGTAGGATGTAAGGATGTGGGGTGCAAATGAAGGGTGCACAGAATACCTCCCATGACGACTATGGGCAATGGATGTTCCAATTACATGTCTTCCATTTTTGCACGATGTATCTGTTTCTATTCTTATACTTGATTCTCCCCTGTATGGATGCAATCCAAGCCAGTTCCATGCACAATGAAGTCCGGGGAAAGTATTTGAATATTTATAGAGACAATTTCAGACTGTTTATCAATTTTCCGCTTTCATAACTGAGTGGGGTTTGAAATAAGTTAACATTGATTTGATAATTTTTTCTTCTGCCTCTTTTGCCCCATATAAGTGATAGAGGCGCCATGTTCTATTCAAGACGGGAGGTGTCTGCTTCGTCATTCCATTAAATATCCTCCTATTCTCCTCCTTACAACCATATAACTAAGTGTCATTGGCAGTCACCTCCACAAAGAAAGAGGAAGGAGTTTTCAGTTTCAGTTTCTTTTTTGTTTTTTTTTTTCTTTCTTTCTTTTTTCTTTATTTCTTTATTTCTTTTCTTCTCTTCGCTTCTCTTTTCTATTTCTCTTTTCTATTTCTTTATTTGTTTTCGAGCATTCTTTTTTCGAAAGGCAGACGAAGAGGTGAAGGAGCAAGAACAGAGCAGATACCTGGAAGTGTTATATCAATGGACAAAACACCATCCCAGATGGTTTCAAACAATATCATGGAAAGCAGTGTACCATCCAAACAAATCGATGATGATCAGGGCTTGACAGAAAGAAACCCGCAATTCACCTTCACAGAGGAGGAGGAAAAAGTAGTAATACGCAAGTTGGACTGGAATCTCTTGCCGTTGATATTCGTCCTGTACAGCCTGAGCATCCTGGACAGAAGTAATCTGGGCAATGCACGCATTTCCGGCCTGGGGGAGGATATCGATTTGTCTGGGCGGAGGTACACTTGGCTGGCGACAGTGTTTTACATTTCCTGTAGGTGATGGTCATTTTCTTGGTATCCCCCGGCTCTCCGTTCACCCTTTTATACTAATTCCATGGAATCAATAACAACAGATATCTTGTCCCAATGGACACAATCGGCTGGAAAGCCTTCAAACCGCATAACTGGGTAGCTTTCTCTCCTTCGGCTGGGGTCTCATCTCCACCTGCACC